>NC_038256.2:14028342-14066553 GCF_000004515.6 Glycine max
TACACGTCCTCGCCTTCAAAGGGTCATGTACCTTCAACTTCAGAGGACTACACGTCCTCGCCGTCAAAGGGTCGTGTGCCTTCACCTTTGTAGGGCTACACGCCCTCACCTTGGGTACTAGTTACCCTCACCGTCAGAGGACTACACGTCCTCGCCTTGAGAGGACTACACGTCCTCACCACCAGAGGGCTGCACGCCCTCACCTCCAGAGGACTACATGTCCTCGCCTTGAGAGGGCTACACGCCCTCACCTTGGGTACTAGTTACCCTCACTGTTGAGAGGACTACACGTCCTCGCCATCAGAGGGCTACACGTCCTCGCCTTGAGAGGGCTACACGCTCTCACCTTGGGTACTAGTTACCCTCACCGTTGAGAGGACTACACGTCCTCGCCTTGAGAGGACTACATGTCCTCACCTTCAGAGGGCTACATGTCCTCGCCATCAGAGGACTTCATGTCCTCGCCATCAGAGGGCTGCACGCCCTCACCTCCAGAGGACTACCTGTCCTCGCCTTGAGAGGGCTACACGCCCTCACCTTGGGTACTTGTTATCCTCGCCTTGAGAGGACTACACGTCCTCACCACTCAGAGGGCTGCACGCCCTCACCTACCAGAGGACTATATGTCCTCGCCTTGAGAGGGCTACACGCCCTCACCTTGGGTACTACTTACCCTCACGGTTGAGAGGACGTCTCGTCCTCTTCTTGAGAGGACTACGCGTCCTCACCACCTGAGGGCTGCACTGCCTCACCTCCCGAGGACCAGTTACCCTCGCCTTGGGAGGACTACACGTCCTCGCCAACAGAGGGCTGCACGCCCTCACCTTCAGAGGACTACATGTCCTCGCCTTGAGAGGGCTACACGCCCTCACCTTGGGTACTAGTTACCCTCACCGTTGAGAGGACTACACGTCCTCGCCTTGAGAGGACTACACGTCCTCGCCTTGAGAGGACTACACGTCCTCGCCTTGAGAGGACTACACGTCCTCGCCTTGAGAGGACTACACGTCCTCACCATCAGAGGGCTGCACGCCCTCACCTCCAGAGGACTACATGTCCTCGCCTTGAGAGGGCTACACGCCCTCACCTTGGGTACTAGTTACCCTCGCCTTGGGAGGACTACACGTCCTCGCCAACAGAGGGCTGCACGCCCTCACCTCCAGAGGACTACATGTCCTCGCCTTGAGAGGGCTACACGCCCTCACCTTGGGTACTAGTTACCCTCACCGTTGAGAGGACTACACGTCCTCGCCTTGAGAGGACTACGCGTCCTCACCATCAGAGGGCTGCACGCCCTCACCATCAGAGGACTACACGTCCTCGCCTTGAGAGGGCTACACGCCCTCATCTTGTGTACTAGTTACCCTCACCGTTGAGAGGACTACACGTCCTCGCCTTGAGAGGACTACACGTCCTCACCATCAGAGGGTTGTACGCCCTCACCTCCAGAGGACCACATGTCCTCGCCTTGAGAGGGCTACACGCCCTCACCTTGGGCACTAGTTACCCTCACCGTTGAGAGGACTACACGTCCTCGCCTTGAGAGGACTACACGTCCTCACCAGCAGAGGGCTGCGCGCCCTCACCTCCAGAGGACTACACATCCTCGCCTTGAAAGGGCTGCACGCCCTCACCTTTAGAGGACTACGTGTCCTCACTTTCAGTGGGCTCCATATCCACACCTTCAGATAATTTAAGGTCCTCTGTCCTTAAATGCTTAACCGAGACTTGCACTCCCGGTTAAGGGACCAGTAGTTTCCTTTTAACGGTTCCTGGGCCACCCCCTGATATTGGAGGAGCGCCAACTGTGCGAGCACAACTAGAGAGGGAGGCTATCACACTGCTACTATGCATACTGGGGCAAGATTTCACCCGTGCCACTGCAAAGAGACGAGTGCGGATCATGCGCACCAACATGACCACTCTTACATAGATGACATTGCTACTTAGCAATATTCTGCCCAGCGACCGCAATGCCAATCTCCCCCTGCAAAAGTATCAGTTGGTCTGTGTCGTCCCGACATGGGTAAGTATGCATATGGTTCAACTGATTTCTGATACCATCTATTGTTTGCAGGGATCGCACCCACAAGACACCCAGTGGACCCGAAAAAGTCCAACAGGGCCCTGGGGTTTCCAGCTCTGGTTACGGGCCTCTATCAGTCCTACAGGGTGCCCGTACCCCCCCGGCAAGGTCACGTCATCATAGGTAAGTATGCACATCGCTCAACTGATTTCTGATTTCATCTATTTGTTTGCAGGGATTGCGCCTGCAAGACACCCAGTGGACCCGAAGGAGTCCAACAGGGTCTTGGAGTTGTCAAGCTCTAATTACGGGTCTCTGTCAGTTCTACAGAGTACCTGTAACCTCCAGCAAGGGCATCAGGCCCCCTACGGATCGAGCTTTCATCAAGAAGTACTGCGTCCCTAGGCAGGCGCAGGGCGAAACACCACAGCAGCATTGGGATGGCCGGTAGCGGGCAATAGACACACCGCCACCACCTCTAGAGTTCACCTCAGCTCATCCGCAAAAAGGTTAGAGCATTGCCTACGACACATGGCCGACCAGCAGGCTACCAAGTCCAAAGCCAAAGGTAAGCAAAGTACTAGGTCAGTGACTGACAAGTCATAACGCGTCCAGCTAAAGACGTTAAAGAAGCGCTACTAGGAGGCAACCTAGTACCTTTTAAATTTCTGCCTGCTATTTGATCATTTTTTATAGTAGGACGCACCTAGTTGCTCATGATCCTGGGAATTTAAATAAAACAAGTGCAAGCTCGGAAGGTAGTCATACCTTACAAAACATATATATGTATGTTTAGGTAGTAAAAATACCTTAGATATGCATGTATGTAAACAAAAAACACTTCACAAAATATATATATGTATGTTTAGGTAGAAAGATACCTTAGATATGCATGTATGTAAACAAAAAATACTTCACAAAATATATATGTATGTTTAGGTAGAAAGATACCTTGGATATGCATGTATATAGCAAAAATACCTTACAAAACATATATATGTATGTTTAGATACCTTGGATATGCATGTATATAGCAAAATACCTCAAATAAAAAAAAAGAGAAGAAAAAAAAGAGAAAAAAAAGAAAATAAGTTGTCTAGCTAAAAAACGACATGCTTTTGAAAAGAGACGATTTCCAACTTTTCTTTGAAAAAATTCATTGATCATAATCAATTTTTGGAAAATGTGTCTACACCTGAAGGGTGAATGCTGTGAAATTTCCCCGGACGCCCGAAATGGACTCGGATGAATGCACAAATTGATAAAAGAACATATTTTGGAAACATTGGGTTGATTAAAATAGAGGAAACGAATCCTGAGCCCTAGCATCACATGACCATAAAAAGTTGACATTTGAGTGTCCGCGTAGATGCATGCATGACCAGTTTTGCATAAAGTTTCCAAATCATCATTTTTGCATTTTGTGTCATGGAAATAATGTAAGGCAACCCTTTTATCCTTGAGCCAAACCAAACCCCGACATGTATCATGTCTAGCCATTCTACAAAACTTGAGCCAAAATCCTGACTCACCATAATCCTTACCTTCGGAAGCGAAAAAAAAGAAAAGAAGGAAATTCCCAATCAAAGAGTGGGAGAAAGCAAAAAGAAAAGAAAGAAAATTCCCAACCAAAGAATGGGAGAAAGTAAAAAAGGAGGGAAGCTCCTGGTCAAAGAAACCAGAAGAAACGTACAGAGAGGTCTTTGGACCGGACAATATCTGAACAATACAGAATTGTCACCAAATGAACAAAAAAAGAAGGAAAGGAAACCACGACCTAAAATGGTCTTCTCCCTTTAATTACCAACCAAAATCCCGTGCGCTAGCGACCCTTTTTTCTCGCCCCGCACTAAACAAAAAAAAAACAGAAAAAGAAAAAGCCAGGAAAATCAAAAGCCAAAAACACACGAAAGCCGAAAGAAGAAACCACCAAAAGAACCCATTCCCAAGGGAAGCCCTATTGATCCATGATCACGCATGTAATTTTTGATTTGATAGGAAATAATTTGCAAAGTCAAGTCATGACATATCTATGGTTCGGAATTAGGATGAAACACTTACCTGTGCGAGATTGATACACTTTGAGTGGATTTCTTCTATTTTTGTCGAACCCAGTGTTTCCTCTAAATGGTCATTTAGAAACGAAATGCTAACATCCAAAATCTCATTTATGGTTATGGGAGATTTCATCAGCATACTCTCCTTCCCCGGTAGACGCATTGTTTTTCACTCAAAAAGGCATATGCTGCTCTAATCAGTTGGAATATTTGTCTCTTTGCTAAAGCATGTTTGCATTTTAGCAAAGAAAACACTGAGACTTTTTCAAGTCTCACAAGTTATCCAGAACTACGTAGGTCTGAGTTCCTCATTGGAGGATACGTAGGAGCAAGAGCCTCGCTTTTGTCGACCACACCGCCTTTTGTCGCCATGACTCAAGAGCTGGTAGCCCGCGGAGATACCTTACGGTTATCCGCACCCTTTTGTCATCCAGAGGCGGCGGGCCCGATGACAAGCAGAGACCAAGTTTGGTCATTCTGCACCCATGATACGCGGAGATACCTTATGGTTATTCGCACCCTTTTGTCATCCAGAGGCGGCGGGCCCGATGACAAGCAGAGACCAAGTTTGGTCATTCTGCACCCATGATACGCGGAGATACCTTATGGTTATTCGCACCCTTTTGTCATCCAGAGGCGGCGGGCCCGATGACAAGCAGAGACCAAGTTTGGTCATTCTGCACCCATGATACGCGGAGATACCTTATGGTTATTCGCACCCTTTTGTCATCCAGAGGCGGCGGGCCCGATGACAAGCAGAGACCAAGTTTGGTCATTCTGCACCCATGATACGCGGAGATACCTTATGGTTATTCGCACCCTTTTGTCATCCAGAGGCGGCGGGCCCGATGACAAGCAGAGACCAAGTTTGGTCATTCTGCACCCATGATACGCGGAGATACCTTATGGTTATTTGCACCCTTTTGTCATCCAGAGGCGGCGGGCCCGATGACAAGCAGAGACCAAGTTTGGTCATTCTGCACCCATGATACGCGGAGATACCTTATGGTTATTCGCACCCTTTGTCATCCAGAGGCGGCGGGCCCGATGACAAGCAGAGACCAAGTTTGGTCATTCTGCACCCATGATACGCGGAGATACCTTATGGTTATTCGCACCCTTTTGTCATCCAGAGGCGGCGGGCCCGATGACAAGCAGAGACCAAGTTTGGTCATTCTGCACCCATGATACGCGGAGATACCTTATGGTTATTCGCACCCTTTTGTCATCCAGAGGCGGCGGGCCCGATGACAAGCAGAGACCAAGTTTGGTCATTCTGCACCCATGATACGCGGAGATACCTTACGGTTATCCGCACCCTTTTGTCATCCAGAGGCGGCGGGCCCGATGACAAGCAGAGACCAAGTTTGGTCATTCTGCACCCATGATATGCGGAGATACCTTACGGTTATCCGCACCCTTTTGTCATCCAGAGGCGGCGGGCCCGATGACAAGCAGAGACCAAGTTTGGTCATTCTGCACCCATGATACGCGGAGATACCTTACGGTTATCCGCACCCCTTTGCCATTCAGACACAGTCGTGTCCGATGACAAGCAGAGACCAAGTTTGGTCATTCTGCACCCATGATACGCGGAGATACCTTACGGTTATCCGCACCCCTTTGCCATTCAGACACAGTCGTGTCCGATGGCACGCAGAGACCAAGTTTGGTCATTCTGCACCCATGATACGCGGAGATACCTTATGGTTATTCGCACCCATTCTTTTGCTATCTGTAAGACAGAACGCTTGATAGCATGCAGGGGCTGACACAGTCTTCTGCACCTTTTGTTCCTCCGGGAACAACAAAGTCATTTACATGCGGAAATTTTACGGTCACCCGCGACTCTCGTCAACCGAGAGGAGCGAAATTAGTGTCATACACTGATTTTCGGGGACCTTTGCTTGATGACATGCGACCATTCTTTGGTCCTTGTGAGGTGCTTGGCACCCATCATTAGGCAATTTGTGAAATTTTGGGAACAACAAGTCATTTGCATGTGGAGATTTTATGGTCACCCGCGACTCTCGTCAAATCGAGAGGGACGAAATTAGTGTCTTATCTTTACTTTTCTTTTATCTCCAATAAAAGACAAGTAAAGAGGGGCAACTGTCATACCCTAATTTCGTCCGGGGACCTTTGCTTGATGACATGCGACCATTCTTTGGTCCTTGTGAGGTGCTTGGCACCCATCATTAGGCAATTTATGAAATTCCAGGACATGCCGAAAAACCAAAAAAATGTTGATGCACAATCCGTAAGTTTCCGTGACACATCGGAAATCAAATGGAAGCATCGTTGCATAATTAAGTGAGGTTCCGTAACATTCCGTAAGTCAAAAAGGGGATGATTATGTAATCCGCAAGGTTCCGTAACATTACGGAAAGAAAACAAGTATCGTTACGAAATTCGTAAGTTTCCGTAACTTTACGAAAAAAGAATCACCAAAAAAAGCCAAAGGGGGGTGTATTTAGTAAAATGGGGGGTGCAAACAGTAATTTTCGAATCTGGGCCCTTCTAGAGGTTTCTGGGAAATTTCTTGCTTAAGATTGAAGTAACCTAGCTCGCCTGGGCGAGCTAGATGGCCACCACACCCCCCGTTTTGTTGAAAAATGGGATTCCGGGGCTTCCGGGACACCCGTAATGCTTCCGTAAAATTCCCATAACTCTAAATAAGCATAATTAACTTAATACGGGTGAGACGGAAGAGAAAAAAAGAAGAAAATCAAGTCCTATATGCTTTCGTAAGGCTTCCGTAACTTTTCCGTAAATTACGAAAGAGGGGGGTGAACTTATCAAAATTGGGGGGGTGCAAATAGCAATTTCGAAATTTTGAATTGGGCCTTCCAGAACGTTTTTTGAAGCTGGGTTGCTTCCGGAGGAAGCAACCCAGCTCGCCTGGGCGAGCTAAGGTCGCCTGGGCGAGCTGGGCGGCAACCTCCTCCCCCTTTTTCCTACAAAAAGGCTGAAGGGGGCTGTTCTAAGGATCCCTCAGCCCCCTGGCTATGTATTTTAGCTGTTTTGGGTGAAAAAAATTGTTTCCGTGAAGAAAATCCAAGCCGAGGTGCTTCCGTAACGCTTCCGAGATGTTTCCGTAAGCAAATCCGTGAAGGTTTTCGTCCGTTCTTCATCGTTCTTCATTCGTTCTTCGTTCTTCAACGGGTAAGTTTTCGAATCCGAGACTTTTAATTCATTTCTTGTTTTTTTAAGCTTTCCTCTTTATTTCGTTCATTTTCGATTTCTTTTCTTCCGTCTTTAACGCGCTTTTACCGTTTATTTAAGCCGTTTTCTCACCTAATAAATGATAAAATGAATTTCAACCGATCATTTGTGTTGTAATCTCATTTAATCACTTTTAAAATGAAATCTAACCGATCGTTCACGCTATAACCTCGGTTAAACAAAAAAAGTAAAATAATAATAAAATAATCAAAATATCTTGAAAAATAATAATAAAATAAACAAAATATCTTTGAATAAAATAAATTAAAAAAATCAATCGGACGTTTTTCTTTGGAAGTTTCCTTGAATGAATTGATTAATAACCAAAGTGAAACTAAGACTAAAATAGACTCACAAATCAAGTTTTGTCCGAAAATCACTAAAAACCGTTTTAAGGTCCAACGCCTTAAACGGTCCTCTTTGCTTTTATCGGTTAACATGGACCGTTCAAAAGCATAAAATCAACATGTAACTTTACCGCTTTTAAAAGAACTACGTAGGTCTGATTTCCTCATCGCAAATTGAGGAATACGTAGGAGCAAAGGGAAACACCCTTGTCGACCACAAAAAAGGAAAAATATAAAAAGGGTATAAAGGATATAGAGACATAAAAAGGGAACATAAAAAATCAAAGTCATGTTTGCACATTCAATTAAAGGCTGCCGTCCCTTGGGGCGGACGTGTGGGGTGCTAATACCTTCCCCGTGCGTAAATACAACTCCCGAACCTTTCACTTAAAAAGTTCGTAGATCGCGTCTTTTCCGGTTTTTCCGACGTTTTCCTCAAATAAACGTTGGTGGCGACTCCGCGCGTATTCCTTTCGAGGAACACGCATCCCGCGAGTCACGCGTCGCCCTCCCGCCGAAGGGTAGGTTGCGACAGTCTCTGAATCTCTCCAATGCCTCACTCAAGGATTCATCAGGGAACTGATGAAATGAAGATATTGTTGTCTTCCCTTAAGTAGTCTTAGATTCTGGAAAGTACTTCTTTAGAAATTTTTCCACCATTTCTTTCCAGGTTTTAAGACTATTGCCTTTGAATGAGTGGAGCCACCTCTTGGCCTCTCCTGCCAGTGAAAATGAGAAAAGGCTAAGTCTGATAGCTTCATCTGGTACACTGGCAATCTTAACAGTATTGCAAATCTCAATAAATGTTGCCAAGTGTGCATAGGGATCTTCATTAGGTAATCCTTGAAATAAATTCCCTTGTATCAGATGGATCAAAGAATGTGGGTAGGTAATGTTGTGCACTTGCACTTCCGGACGTGCAATGCTAGTTAAAAATTATGGTACAGAGCCACTTGAATAGTCCTCAAGGGTAGTCCTCTGATCATGCTCATCTGCCATGGTAGTAGTTTTAGAATGTTGATTAGCAGATTCCCTTGATGATGGTGAATCAGGTGATAATGAATCAGAAAAATAAGTCTCCTCCTCAAGAATGGACGCAATTGTTCTGTCTTGCAACAGTTTCCTTCTCCTCTCATCCATGTTCCTTCTTAGTGTAGCTTCTATTTCTAAGTCCAAAGGAACTAGAGTACCTGTAGGAGATCTTGCATAGACAATACTAACAGAGCAGTGGTTATCCAATTCAATTAGAGAAGATAAATATAAATTAAAGAACAAATATTCATAGAAACAATCAAAGAATAACAAATAAAGAATAGACACCTAAAAATGAGCTAACTTCCCAAATAAAAAGAAGTTCCCTGGCAACGGCGCCAAAAACTTATTCGTGGCCGGCAAGTGCACCGAATCGCACAAGTAGTATAAAACGGTAAGAACTGAGTATCGAACTCTCGGGGAACTTGTGTTATCTGGCAAGCTATTTTGATAAATAGGCGTCTGGTATGAAAATATAACTGTGGTTATGGACAGGTATTTAAACTATCTAGGAAAAAAGAAAGAAAATCACGCAAGAGAAATACTGTGTAAAAACAAGTAGAGAAAGCGTTGGTCTACCTCATAGGTTCCTGATGCTAAAAAGGATGTTCTCTATTTAACAATGCTCATGCGTTCCTATGTTGTCTCCTGGACTGCTAGACCCCGATTCCTCATGATAGCCTAGCCTAGTCCTGATCAAGCCTCGTCCGCAGATCTCTCTTGTAAGACTAAATTCAACCAAGACCACATTAAGACACACATACACAACTAAGTTCTTGTACCCCGATCCCTCGTGATAGCACAACAACTTAGTCCCGTACTACCAAGGACTTTAGAATCAGACCAATTCCCACTGTTGAATGACCCTAACAAAGCATGCATCTACGTCATCAAGTTAAAAGCACACTGGAATGAAAAGCAGATAGCACAGAGAACACATAAAACATCATTACATAGATAGAAATATATTTACATCAGGTACCTACAGGGAAGATCCAATAGAGGATTTAGCTTTCCATAGTCCGGAAACCTCCTTTACAACAAAGAGAAGAACAAGATGAAAGACTGCAAAAACACAAGTGGTGAGGATGTCTCCTTCACCTCTAGGATCTCACAATCACTCACAAACTCATCTCAAGTTCTCAGAACGGATTTCGCTTCGAACTCACATCTCTGTAGATCTTCACACAACAAAATCTCTCAAAACTCTTTGGAACTTGGACCTTTCTCTCTCTAGAACTTCCTAAACATGCAAAAGCTTCAAGCCAGGGCCAGATTCTCGTGCATGCATAGGCTTCTTCAAGAAAAAACTCCAAACTCCCTTTGCAAATCTGATTTCAGGCTTAAATAGGTGGTCTTGTTCGTGCCCATGCACTTAGCGCACGTTAGTGATTTTTGGCTTAGCGCTCTTCTCTCGCTTAGTGGATGAGTTGAAGCGGTGTGCTAGATGACCTGGAGCGGTGCGCTTAGCGAACTTGACAGCTCAACTTCTTCTGGATTCTTCCTCGCGCTTAGCCACTGAATGTCGCGCTTAGCGATTGCTCGCTAAGCCAGCATATTGGCTTAGCGAGAAGGTGAAAACAACACTTTTGCCAATTTGCCTAATTAACCTGAAATTGAGAGAAATTGATTATTAAACACACAAAACAAAATTATAAATCATATATTACCTATATTTAACAAAAAGTACTTATAATATTACAAAACAACTATAAATTGGAGAAGTTTGATACAATATACACAGGTTTTATACATAAAAGTTAGTCGTATTCATCAACTAACACTTAGCGCGAGTATGCATGCCCAAGTCCACTCCAACAATTATAAAAAGGGAGTCAAGCCAAGGAAAAAAGACATACTTAGTCTCAAAGCACTCTAATACACATCTAAAGCCTGAGAACTCTCCCTTAGGTAATTCTTTCTTCTGTTCCATTATTTTCTATTCCCTTTTTCCATCCCTTCTCCTCCATCAATTTCCACGGTCAGTGCATTGATGGTGTCCATGTTTCATAATTCATATTGCATGGAAATAGTATAAACTTTGTCAATAAGTATTTGTAGTTTCTCGTAAAGGGGAATACTTGTACTCGAGGGCATGTCACTCGATTTAAAACTCCCTTAAGACTCAAGCTGATCACCATGGGGGGAGTTGCCTATGTACAGGGTGACCTCAACACTTGCTACCTAGTTTTCCTAAGTGAGAGTGTCGTGTGGACACACTTAGGTTATTTCCTGACGAATGGTACCACATTGCATTTGAAAGTTGAGGTCAGGTGTATGCATCATATTGAGCATGATTGATTGGAATTGTGGAAGGCTAATGACTACTTGTTGAGTGTATGTTGGACTAATGGATGTTTTGTATGATTATGGTATTTGTTAATCTTTTCTTACTAATCATGGTCATTTAATTTTTTATTTCTTTTATAATAAACTCACCCTTGCAATTTTTGTACTATGTGATTGGTACTTGTGATGATCATCAACCTTCATTCGTGGGAGTAGATGGACAGCAGTAGAGTATGTGAAGTGAGATTCTTTTGTGGAGCCACCAAGCCGACGTGATGATGATGAGATTATTTTGGGAGAGAATTGTGTTTTGTTAATCAACTCTTTCGTAGCTGGTTCTATAATTCTTTTTGAATTGAAGATGTAAATCACAGATTTAATTATATGTATGAACTACTTTACTTTCTGTCATGTGAATGATGTGTATTGAGTTAATATATTTCTATATATATTCATTTAAGTATGTTGGACAAGTGGCCTCAATAACTTAAAAGGGGGTAAATTAAGTCTTACAAAATTTTCCCACTAACAAACTTTAACCCTCTTTTAAATGATAGGCTCAAAATGCAAAAGAAGAAGCAACAATCAATTTAATCGATGTTCTTTAAACATGCAAGACAAAATTGATTGCAATAAAATAAGTGAGATAAGGGAAGAGAGAAATGCAAACTCAATTTATACTGGTTCTGATGTAGCTCCATGTGGAGCTTGTAGGCCTTGGATCTTCTTCATCAATGGAGTCCTTTGCTTCTTGAATTTTAATGGCAGCAGAATGGAGAAGAAGAAGAGTTTGGAGGAGACGCCACTTCAAGAAAAAGATGAGTCTAGAAGAAGCTCACCACCATAGGAAGTCATGGATAAAAACTTGAAGGTAGGAGAAGATGAATGGAGGGAGAGGGAGAGAAGGAGCACGAAATTTTGTGCCTCCAAAGAGGTCTGAACTTTGAAGTGTAATTCTCAAATGATCAAAGTTGAAAAAATGCACACACATGACCTCTATTTATAGCCTAAGTGTCACACAAAATTGGAGGGAAATTTGAATTTCTATTCAAATTACACTTGAACTTGAAATTGAATTTGTGAAGCAAAATTTTGGAGCCAAAACTTCACTAATTATGATTAGTGAATTTTAGCTATGGTTCAGTCCAATAATCCAAGATCAAGTCCAAGATTCTCCACTAAGTGTGCTTAGGTGTCATGAGGCATGTAAAGCATGAAGGACATGCACAAAGTGTGACTATATGATGTGGCAATGGGGTGTAGTGTAGAAGCAAGCTTCATGATGATGAATCAAGTAGTTTTGATGATGACAAAGATGATGACAAAAAGCCCAAGAGAATGATTTCAAGATTGAGTCAACAAGTTCAAGATCAAGATTAATTTCAAGTTTCATGAAAAGAAATCAAGAAGATTCAAGATTCAAGAGAAGTTTGATTTCAAGATTCAAGAGAAGATGAATTCAAGATTCAAGAGAAGAAATCAAAAAGACTTCACAAGGAAAGTATTGAAAAGATTTTTCAAAAAAACAAACATAGCACAGTTTTGTTTTTCAAAAGAGTATTTCTCAAAATTTTCTAAGTTAACAGAGTTTTTATTCTCTGGTAATCGATTACCAATTACCTGTAATCGATTACCAGTGGCAAAGTTTGATTTCAAAAGTTTTTAACTGAATTTGCAACGTTCCAATTAATTTTTAAATGGTGTAATCGATTACAATATATTGGTAATCGATTACCAGTGTATCTGAATATTGAAATTCAAATTCAATTGTGAAGAGTCATATCTTTTCATAAAATGCTTTGTGTAATCGATTACATGATTTTGGTAATTGATTACCAATGACAAGTTTTGAATAAAAAGTCAAGAGATATAACTCTTCCAATTGTTTTCAGGTTTTTTTCAAGGTTATAACTCTTCTAATGGTTTTCTTGACCAGACATGAAGAGTCTATAAAAGCAAGACCTTGACTTGAATTTTAATAACTTTTTTCATAACTTTTTGAACATCTTTTTGAACTTCTTCTTCTTCTTATTCCTTTTCCAAAAGCTTTCTAAGTTTTCTGGTTTCCAAACCTTGTTCTTTCACAGAAAACAAAAGTGTGCTATATCTTTTTATTCTCTTCTCCCTTTGCCAAAAAGAATTCGACAAGGACTAATCGCCTGAATTCTTTTTGTGTCTCTCTTCTCCCTTTTCCAAAAGAACGAAGGACTAACCGCCTGAATTCTTTTGTTTCTCCCTTCTCCCTTTTCAAAGAATTCAAAAAGACACAGTCTGAGAATTCTTTTGATTCTTCTCTTTCCCTTAAACAAAAGATTTCAAAGGACTAACCACCTGAGATATCTTTTGTTTCCCCTTCACAAAGTTTCAAAGGACTAACCGTCTGAGAATTTTGTATTAACACATTGGAGGGTACATCCTTTGTGGTACAAGTAGAGGGTACATCTACTTGGGTTGTTGTAACTAAGAACAAGAGAGGGTACATCTCTTGTGGATCAGCTCAAGTGGAGGATACATCCACTTGGTTGTTCAAAGAGAACAAGGGAGGGTACATCTCTTGTGGGTCTTTGCTTGTAAAGGTTTTTACAAGGTTGAAAAGAAATCTCAAGGACCGCAGGTCGCTTGGGGACTGGATGTAGGCACGGGTTGTTGCCGAACCAGTATAAAACTCTTGTGTTTGTTTTCTTCTTCCCTACACTCTTTAATTTCCACTGTTCACTTTAATTACCGCTTTTACTTTTGGTTAAGTTTCTATTTTTGTTCTTTACTTTCTTAACATTATAGTAAAAGCCTAATTGAATCTAGTAACATTAAGAAGGATAGATTTTTAATTAGTAAAGGTTCATTAATAATTAATTCAACCCCCCCCCCCTTCTTAATTATTCCGAGGCCACTTGATCCAACATGTAGCAAGCAAATGCTCAACTCCTCCTCTAAAATTTAATTGGATTGGGCTTCTCCTAATTCAATTAAATTTATTTTCCAACACCCACATCAAATATTCATTTAATGCATGTGAAATTACAAAACTACCCCTAATACAAAAACTAGTATAGGTGCCCTAAAATACAAGGGCTAAAAAATCCTACATTTTTAGGGTACCCTACCTACATTATGGAGTCCTAAATACAAGGCCCAAAAATAATGAAACCTTAATCTAATATGTACAAAGATAAGTGGGCTCATACTTAGTCCATGTGCTCGAAATCTACCCTAAGGCTCATGAGAACCCTAGGGCCATCTCTGGCCCAATCTTCTTGGAGTCTTCTATCCAATGACCTTGTGGGGTAGGATTGCATCATTCCCTCTCCCTTGAAAAGGATTTGACCTCAAATCCAGAGGTTCTTGAAACTCAGGGATTCTTTCCTCAACACCTGTAAAAAGAATAAAAACATATGTATTAGTTATGTTGGGTATGTTAGAGTAGGGTAAGGACTGAAAACCCCTTTCCTGGCCATCTTCCCATGAGAGAACATAGTTCCTCACCAACTCAACAAGTGGTGCTACAAGTATAGAAAAATATGGGACAAACCTTTTGTAAAAGCTTGTTAAGTCATTGAAGCCCTAAATTTCCCTTATACTTGGTGGAGTAGGCCACTCAGGAATGACCTTTATTCTCTTAGGGTTCATGGGAAGCCCTTGATCACTATTTAAAAAGTTAAGGAAAGTAATGGAATAAAACATACCTTTTTCTTTATTTTCATGTTGATTATTCCTACAAAAAATTAAGACAAACCTAAGGTATCCCATATGAGCACCTAGGTTTGTATAAAACAAAAAATAAGAACAAACCTACCTAATGAGTCCCTATGTACACAAATCATGAAGATGATGGGTGCATGAGTGATTTTACAAAAGAGGGTTGCACCACTCAACACATTCATCATACCACCTATCATAGGGATTTGGTGTCTCATAATACCTATTTTGGGCACCAACAAAGCACAAGGATTTAAGCTCTTATGAACCAAACCTTCATCCAACAACTCCTTTACTTGAGGAATAACCTCGAGCTCAAGAGATATGGCGATGCTAAGGGATGTTTCCCTTAATAGGAGAAGGTAGAAACATTGTTTAAGAAGTAATGCTCTTTTGATATCACATTTTTTTGCAAAATGATTTTCCTTCTTAACAATCTTCTTGGAGGAATCCTTTTCCTCTTTTTCCTTCCCCTTGGCCTTTGAAGACAAGGCCTTACTATCCTTCTTTTTCTTTAGGTTTTCTAGCTTTTCTTTCTCATCCCTCTTTTCTTTCATAGTTAGTTGATCTTTGGCCACCTGTGAAGGTGTTTGAGGATGTAACACAAATTTAGTGCCAAGATGGGTGAGGGTAATCTCATTAGTTAGGCCATTGTAAATGATCTTCCTATCAAATTGCCATGGCCTTCCTAAAAGAATATGCCCTACCTCCATGGGAACTATATCACAATTAACTTCATCCTTATATGTCCCGATGGAGAAAGATACCTTTACTTGTTGGTTAACTATCATTTCCCCTTGTTCATTGAGCCATTGAAGTTTATAAGGTTTTGGGTGGGGAATGATAAAGAGGTTCAACTTGGAAACTAATCTTATGCTACAAAAATTGCAACAAGTTTTATCTAAAATTTTGCATCTTGTATGAAAGATTTTCTCTCTTTGGGAGTAGAACCCTCACCATTAACACTAGATGAAGAATGAAGACTCGTGTTGGTTCAAAAGTTGTGGTTCTTTCTTGTTGGGGGTTTGAAAACAAAAGGTAAAAGAAACTATGGTTGAAACTATCCAAAATAAACACTAAAAGAGGTGTGAAAGATAAGATAAAAAATAACTGGTAAAAGGCAAGCTATCTAGGTGGTTTGATAATGGAAGGTAAGGGAAATAAGCCATGAAAGTAAGCAAGAAATTAAAGTGCAAGAAATGCAAACTAGGTGAATCCTAAGAGTATTTGGATGACCTCATTTAAGGTTCCCAACAAAACACTCACTATCCTAAGGAAAAATTACCTAAAATTATTACACACAAATGGAAGTAGGGAGACCTATGGAGGCTCCCAACTTACTTCCAATGAAAGGCCTTTTTGTTAAAAAAATTGAAAGCAAAGCAAATTGCCAATTACAAAATTACAAAAAAAAAGTCCTCAATTTTGGTGGCTATTCTCTCTTTGGTGTTTCACTCAATTTGGAGTGCTTCTTAGTCCAATAGCTCTTAAGGTGGTTGGCCCATTGCTTCTTGACTCAAATTCTTCAAGGGATGACACCAATCCTCCTTTCCAATTCCCTATATGGCAACTCACAAACAAGGAAACAAAGAGACAAGCCATAACCAAAGACCAAAAACTGAAATGAAAGCTAAACCAATAGAGTTTTAACAAGACAAATTTTCAAGGATTATTCAGCAATTAAAGCTATGAAAAGCACATAAAAGCAAGCTAGGACTCAAAGAGAAACTTAGAAGGGCTCTAGAGTAGAGTAAAAAAAAAAACAAAAAAAAAAGACTCAAGAAACCTCTAGTTTTGGCACTTGTTTTCACACTAATTTTGAATTTAAATTTCATAATTAAGATTGGCATAAAATAGGCACCTATTATAGAACAAATTTTGAGCCAAAACAACAAACACACATCTCTTTCACTTTTTTTTTCTTTTCTAGACACTAATTTTCTTGCCAACTTGTGTGATTTTTCTTATTTTTTCTTTTTGTCCAAATCACTTGGATCTTTTTTTATAATTTTTTTCCAGATTCCTAGAAAATTCTGTAAAATTTTAAGCTCAAAATTTGCAGTGACCAATTCTCAGTAATTTTTACAAGTTCATATGTTCAAGCTGCCAGCACCAACGATTTCAACCTAGAAATCAAGAGTAGTGTTTATGTTGCTTAAGGCTTGGATAGTTACAATTTGTGTTTGCTTATGCTTAATTATCTTGAATAACACAATTCAAGAGAGCTTAAGACTTATTTTGATTCACAAATCCAGCCACAGCTCAGCATTACAACTCAACTTCATCATAGGCATCATGTAGGAAACTTAGAAAACAAAAAAAAAGAGTTCAACAACAAGACTACTTCTAGGAATTGATTTAGAACATGTTATGAACTAAATAACATGCATGAATTAGACTCAAAATTCAAAACATAGGCTAATAATGACAAGAATACGTGAACAAATGTACCTAGAATTCAATCAACAAAATAAAAACTCTACACAAACTTAGAACATAATGTAACAATTATTATGACTAAATATGACTCTAAGACAACATGGATTAAAGTGATTTACACTTAGATTTTTGTGTTTTTTTTTAAATCAATATTTTGGAAGAAAATTTAGATCTAAAGCTTCAGCACAAGAATATTATGACGGAAAAATGATAAAACCTAAAATCAACACAAAAACATGATTCAAGAGTAGATCGATAAAATTTGAACCATAGAAATGCAAGAACAAGTGTAGATCTAAGATTTAATCAGTTTATTTTTTTAATCTACTCTAAGATGGAGGATAGATAGGGAGAATAAGATGAATAACAAGTAATTAAAGTGAATTGACCGAACAAAAAGATAGAGGAAGCAAAAGAACATCACATAGACGAAGATGCTCTTGATACCACATGATGTAGCTCCATGTAGAGCTTGTAGGCCTTGGATCTTCTTCATCAATGAAGTCCTTTGCTTCTTGAAGATTAATGGCAGCGGAATGGAGATGGAAGAATGATGATTGGAGATGCCACTTCAAGGAGAAGATGAGTCAAGAAGAAGCTCACCACCATAGCAAGCCAGGGATAAGAGCTTGAAGGTAGGAGAAGATGAATGGAGGGAGAGAAGGAGCACGAAATTTTGTGCCTCAAAAGAGGTCTGAACTTTGAAGTGTAATTCTCAAATGATCAAAGTTGAAAAAATGCACACACATGACCTCTATTTATAGCCTAAGTGTCACACAAAATTAGAGGGAAATTTGAATTTCTATTCAAATTATACTTGGATTTGAAATTGAATTTGTGGAGCCAAAATTTCACTAATTATGATTAGTGAATTTTAGCTATGGTTCAGCCCACTAATCCAAGATCAAGTCCAAGATTCTCCATTAAGTGTGTTTATGTGTCATGAGGCATGTAAAGCATGAAGGACATGCACAAAGTGTGACTATATGATGTGGCAATGGGGTGTAGCAAGCAAATGCTCACCTCCCCCTCTAAAATTTAATTGGATTGGGCTTCTCCCAATTCAATTAAATTTATTTTCCAACACACACATCAAATATTCAATTAATGCATGTGAAATTACAAAACTACACCTAATACAAAAACTAGTCTAGGTGCTCTAAAATACAAGGGCTGAAAAATCCTACATTTCTAGGGTACCCTACCTACATTATGGAGCCTTAAATACAAGACCCAAAAATAATAAAACCTTAATCTAATATGTACAAAGATAAGTGGCCTCATACTTAGCCCATGTGCCCGAAATCTACCCTAAGACTCATGAGAACCTTAGGGTCTTCTCTTGCATCTTTGGCCCAATCTTCTTGGATTCTTTTATCCAATGCCCTTGCAGGGTAGGATTGCATAAGGTTCAGCCACTTTGCGTGCCTATGTCCAGTCCTCAAGCAACCCACTTGAGATTTTCCACTATCTTTGTAAATCATTTACAGACTTTGAACACACCTTGGGATCCCTCACCCTTGTGTTCAAGATTCTCACAATCCAAGAGACAACTAGTCTCTTGATTGCAACTGACTTTCTGAGATGAACAGAAAGATTTCTCTCCTTTAGAGTGGATGATACAAATTGAAGTTCTTAGAGGATTTTCTCTCTTTTAGAGATGATAATACAATTTGAAGTTCCTAGATGAATTCTCAATAGATTTGCAAGTGTTTGCCCAAGAGTTGTTAAGGGAGTATTTGACAATTAAGTTCTCTTAGAATCTCTCTCTTGCTTTTTGAAGTCAGACACACACACACACACACACACACACACACACACACACACACACACACACACACACACACACACACACACACACACACACACACACATATATAAGCCCTTCGTGCCTTTTCAAAATGGTTTGAAGAGATGTGTCTTTTCAAAAAGCTTTTTCTGAAATTCTGTAATCGATTACACATTTTGAAGGGTCATGACTTTTCAAATTGAATTTCAAGAGTTCCATTGTTGGTAATTGATTACACATCAATGGTAATCGATTACAACTTTTAAATTCAAATTTCAAAACCCTTCTAAAAGCTTATTTTTCAAAATTGTCTTTTGATAATCGATTACACTGCCTGGAAATTGATTACCAGAGCCTTGATCTCTTGGAAACACTTTGTTTTGAGGCAAAAGCTTGATCTTGTATTAATCTTGAAGCAATGCTTGTTTGTTGAAGCAACCTTGTATTAATCTTGAAGCAATGCTTAACCTTTGAATGTTTGTTGAAGTAATCTTGAAAGCAACCTTGTTTCATTATTCTTTGGCATCATCAAAATCATGTATTCATACATTCATAAACTCCCCCTTTTTGATGATGACAATCATTATCAAGTGAATTCTTTTCGGCATCATCAAAACATGCATGATTCACATTCTCCCCCCTTTTTGATGATGACAATCATTGTCAAGAAAATTCTTTTTGACATCATCAAAACCTGCATGATTCACATTCTCCCCTTTTTTTTATGATGACAACCATCTGTAGGTTAGGAGTAAAAACAAAAGAATATCTATCTGGATAGTTTACTCCCCCTTGATTTTGCAATGATTGCTTATATGAAACAGTTGAAGATTGCATAGATTTCATATATAAAAAGTTGTCTCATAAACCCTTACTATCTTATCTTTTATCTATCTCTCCCCCTTTGTCAAAATCAAAAACAAATCATGAGTAGAGAGGAGAAAAGCATTCAGCAATTTATAATGAATTAGAAGAGTAGAGAATGTCATACTGTTCAAGTATCATTTCATGGCCTAAAAGAAAATGTTACCACTTGTTGGAATATATGAGAATCAAATTATATCAAAAGGCCTTTATCACATAATTGATGAATACTTAATAAACTATGCTTAAGATCATCAATAAGTAAAGCATTTTCTATGGAGGTAGAGGGATTCGTACCTATTTTTCCAACTCCAACAATTTTACCTTTGTTGTCTCCATAGATCACATATTCACTATCTTTGGGAGAAATATGAATAAACTTTGATGCATCTCCTGCCATGTGTTTGGAGCAACCGCTATCAATGTGCCAACTTTGCTTCAAGGAGTCCATCATTCATATAATCATATTTTGATTTTGGTACCCAAATTTTCTTGGGTCCTTCAATGCTAGTTTTTAGTAAGGATCCTTTTGGAATCCATACCATTTTTTCAATGCTACTACCATTCTTTCTAATATAACATGTTGATGCACTATCACCTTTCTTACCACAGTAAAAGCATGTTAACAAGGGAGAACTAGCCTTTTGAGTGGAGGCAAAGAAATTTTTATGCATCTTTTGTTGATTTTCAAGATTATATCCTAATCCAAGTTCATCAAAAACACATCTTTGTTTGCCAAATATAATATCTAAATTATTTTTACCAAGAGTAAATTTGGCAAGAGCAATTTTTAAATCTTCAATTTCTTCTTTGAATTTATCACAACATTCACATGAATTAGATGCTTTATTGTTTTCTTGTATTAAGCATTTTGTAGAAAATTGATTTTTATCTACTGATTTTAAAATTTTAACTTTAGATTTAAGATTTTCTAACTCTAAATTTAATTTCAAAATTTCCTTTTCTAAACTTGAAATATTTTTCTTAGAATATGAAACTAATTTGGCAAGTTTGACAGATTCTTTATGCAAGTCATTGAATGCATCTTGAAGTTCATCAAAAGAAATTGAGAAGTCATAGTTAGAAGACATTACCTCTTCGCCGCTTTCATAGTCTTTTGCCATGAGACCCAGATTTATGATTTCATTTTCTGAATCACTTGAAGAATCCATGTCATTATCTTCCCAAGTGATGCTTGCTTTCTTTTCTTTCTTTTCTTTCTTTTCTTTGAAATTTCTCTTGTCGAATTTTTCCATTCTTCTTTTTCAGGATAAGACAATCGAATCTTAAGTGCCTAGGTTGATTGCATTCATAGAATTTTGGGGCTAAGGAGGAATCTTCTCCTTTCTTCTTTGGATTGATAATTGATCTCCTTTGATTTTCTTTGATTTTCAGAAATTTATTGAATCTCTTCACAAAAAATCTGAAATCATCATCTTCTTCTATTTCATTCAAGTCCTCTTTGTCACTTTCTTCTTGAATAGAAGATGATGAGGCTCTGAGTGCTATTCCTTTCCTTTTTTTTATCATTCTCTTCATGTTGATGGAGTCTCATAAGTTCCATTTCATGTTCTTGAAGTTTTCCAAAGAGAGTGGCAAGAGACATATTAGTGAGATCTCTTGATTCTGCAATTGTTGTTACTTTTGGTTGTCATTGCCTACTTAAACATCTCAGCACTTTGTTAATGAGATCTTCATTAGGAAATATTTTTCCCAATGATGCAAGATCATTAACTATATGAGTAAATCTTTTTTGCATATCTTGTATGGTCTCATATTGATTCATTCTAAACAGTTCATATTCATGTGTGAGAGTGTTTATTCTAGATCTCTTGACATTAGTTGTGCCTTCATGGGTTACTTGTAATGTATCCCACATTTCTTTTGCATTTTTACAATTTGAGACTCTAAAATATTCATCCATTCCTAATGCAGAAGTGATTATATTTTTGGCCTTTAAATTGTATTTAACCTTTCTTCTTTCATCATCATCCCATTCTTCTCTAGGTTTTTCTATAGTTGCATTTCCCACTACCATTGTAGGAATGAAGGGACCAAATTCAATGGCTTCCCATATATTTAAGTCTATGGCTTCAATAAAGATCGGCATTCGGGTTTTCCAGCAGTGATAACCCTCGCCATTGAAAACAAGAGGCCAATTAATAGAATTTCCCTCAAGAAATGGAAAGTTAGATGAGGCCATAATTATTCTTGAAGTTTTTAAACTTTACACAAGAATTCTGCTCTGATACCACTTTTTGGACAAGTGGCCTCAATAACTTAAGAGGGGGGGGGGGGGTAAATTAAGTCTTACAAAATTTTCCCACTAACAAACTTTAACCCCCTTTTAAATGATAGGCTCAGAATGCAAAAGAAAAAGCAACAACTAATTTAATCGATGTTCTTTAAACATGCAACACAAAATTGATTGCAATAAAATAAATGAAATAAGGGAAGAGAGAAATCCAAACTCAATTTATACTGGTTCGGCCACTTCTCGTGCCTACATCCAGTCCTTAAGCAACCCACTTGAGATTTTCCACTATCTCTGTAAATCCTTTACAAACTTTGAACACACCTTGGGATCCCTCACCCTTATGTTTAAGATTCTCACAATCCAAGAAGCAACTAGTCTCTTGATTGCAACTGACTTTCTGAGATGAACAGAAAGATTTCTTGATGCAATCCTACCCCGCAAGGGCATTGGATAGAAAACTCCAAGTAGATTGGGCCAGAGATGCAAGAGAAGACCCTAGGGTTCTTATGAGCCTTAGGGTAGATTTTGGGCCCATGGGCTAAGTACGAGCCCACTTATCTTTGTAAATATTAGATTAAGGTTTCATTATTTTTGGGCCTTGTATTTAGGGCTCCATAATGTAGGTAGGATACCCTACAAATATAGGATTTTTCAGCCCTTGTATTTTAGGGCACCTAGACTAGTTTTTGTATTAGGGGTAGTTTTGTAATTTCACATGCACTAAGTGGATATTTGATGTGTGTGGCTGGAAATAAATTTAATTGAATTGGTAGAAGCCCAATCCAATTAAATTTTAGAGGGGGAGGTGAGCATTTGCTTACTACACCCCATTGCCACATCATATAGTCACACTTTGTGCATGTCCTTCATGCTTTTCATGCCTCATGACACCTAAGCACACTTAGTGGAGAATCTTGGAATTGATCTTGGATTAGTGGGCTGAACCATAACTAAAATTCACTAATCATAATTAGTGAAATTTTGGCTCCACAAATTCAATTTCAAATTCAAGTGAAATTTGAATTTCCCTCCAATTTTGTGTGACACTTAGGCTATAAATAGAGGTCATGTGTGTGCATTTTTTTGAACTTTGATCATTTGAATATTAACTTCAGATTTCAGAGCTCCTTTTGAGCACAAAATTTTGTGCTCTTTTCTCCCTCTCCCTTCATTCATCTCCTTCTTCCTCCAAGCTCTTATCCATGGCCTCCTATGTTGGTGAGCTTCTTCTAGACTCATCTTCTCCTTGAAGTGGCGTTTCCTCTCTCTCTTCCTTCTCCATTCCGCTGCCATTTATCTTCCAAGAAGCAAAGGAATCCATTGATGAAGAAGATCCTAGGCCTACAAGCTCCAATGGAGCTTGCATCATGTGGTATCAAGAGCATCTTCATCTAGGTGATGTTCTTTTGTTTCCTCTATCTTTTTGTTCGGTGAATTCTCTTTAATTCCTTGTTTTTCATCTTATTCTCCATGTATATCCTCCATTGTCTTGTGGTTTGGTGCTGTTTAGAGTAGATTAAAAAAAAATAAACCTATTAAATCTTAGATCTACACTTGTTCTTGCATTTCTATGGTTCAAATTTTGTAGATCTACTCTTGAATCTTGTTTTTGTGTTGATTTTAGGTTCTATCAATTTTCATTCATAATATTCTTGTGCTGAACCTTTAGATCTAAATTTTGTTCCAAAATATTGATTAGAAAAAAAAAACACAAAAATCTAAGTGTAAATCACTTAATCCATGTTGTCTTAGAGTCATGTTTAGTCATAGTAATTGTCACATTATGTTCTAAGTTTGTGTTGAATTTTATTTTGTTGATTGAATTCTAGATACATTTGTTCATGTATTCTTGTCATTCTTAGCCTATCTTTTGAATTTTGAGTCTAATTCATGCATGTTATTTAGTTCATAACATGTTCTAAATCAATTCCTAGAAGTAGTCTTGTTCTATAACTTTTTTTTGCTTTCTAAGTTTCCTACATGATGCCTATGATGAAGTTGAGTTGTGGTGCTGAGTTGTGGCTGGATTTGTGAATCAAATAAGTCTTAAGCTCTCTTGAATTGTGTTATTCAAGATAATTGAGCATAATCAAACACAAATTGTAACTATCCAAGCCATAAGCAACATAAACACTACTCTTGATTTCTAGGTTGAAATCGCTGGTGCTGGCAGCTTGAACATACGAACTTGTATAAATTACTGGGAATTGGTCACTACGTGTTTTGAGCTGAAACTTTTACTGAATTTTCTAGACATCTGGAGAAAAATTATAAAAAAAGAACCAAGCGATTTGGATTAAAGCAAAAAATAAGAAAAATCTCACAAGTTGGCAGAAAAATCAGTGTCCAGGAAAAAAAAAAGTGAAAGGAAAGTGTGCTTGTTGTTTTGGCTCAAAATTTGTTCTATAATTGGTTCCTATTTTATACCAATCCTAGTTCTGAAATTTCAATTGAAAATTATTGTGAAAACAAGTGCCAAAACTAGAGGTTTCTTGAGTCTTTTTTTTAGAGTTTTTCTACTCTACTCTAGAGCCATTCTAGGTTTCTCTTTGAGTCCTAGCTTGCTTTTTTTTGTGCTTTTCATTGCTTTAATTGTTGAATAATCCTTGGAAATTTGTCTTGTTAAAAATCTATTGGTTTAGCTTTCATTTCATTTTTTTTGGTCTTTGGTTATTGTTTGTCTCTTTGTTTCCTTGCTTGTGAGTTGCCATATAGGGAATTGGAAAGGAGGATTGGTGCCATATCTTGAAGAATTTGAGTCAAGAAGCAAGGGGCCAACCACCTTAAGAGATATTGGACTAAGAAGCACTCCAAATTGAGTGAAACACTAAAGAGAGAATAGCCACCACAATTGAGGACTTTTTTTCTTTGTAATTTTGTAATTGACAATTTGCTTTGCTTTCAAATTTTGTAACAAAAAGACCTTTCATTGGAAGTAAGTTGGGAGCCTCCGCTAGGTCACCCTACTTCCATTTGTGTGTAATAATTTTAGGCAATTTTCCCTTAGGATAGTGAGTGTTTTGTTGGGAACCTTAAATGAGGTCATCCAAACACTCTTAGGATCCGCCTAGTTTGCATTTCTTGCACTTTAATTTCTTGCTTACTTTCATAGCTTATTTCTTTTACCCTCCATTGTCAAACCGCCTAGATAGCTTGCCTTTTACCAATTAGTTTTTACCTTATCTTTCACACCTCTTTTAGTGTTTATTTTGGCTAGTTTCAACCATAGTTTCTTTTACCTTTTGTTTTCAAACCCCCAACAAAAAAGAACCATAACTTAGGAACCAACATGAGTCTTCATTCTTCATCTAGTGTTAATGGTGAGGGTTCTACTCCTAAGGACCCCTTGTATATGATATTAGATGAGTTGAGATCCCTTAAGTTGTGGAAAGAAAAACAAGAGAGAAAAGAAAAAGGTAAAAAAAGAGTGGAAGAAATAATTCAAGATGAAAGAAAGAAAATAAGAGAGGAAGAAAGAAGAAAAATAATGAAAGAAATGAAAAGAGAAAAACATGTGTCCTATAGTAGTCATAACTCTTGCAAGAGCCTAAGTGAAGAACTTTGTGACTATTATGAAGGAAGGCATAGGTCACATCTTAGACCTCACTCCCATAGGAAAGAAAATGAAAGAAAGCCTCAAGAGGTTAACATTAAACTCCCATACTTCCATGGGAAGGACAATGTAGAGGGTAATTTAGATTGGGAAATAAGGGTAGAGCAAAAACTTAAAAGGAAGTCTACTTCAAAATCTTATGGCTCTCACTCTTATCCAAAGAAAGACCAAGGTCAAGGAATCTTAGGGGTGAGACCTTCTAAGCCCAAAGATGATAAGGGGAAGACAATAGAAAAGCAACCCGTTAAGGCTAGTATGCAAGAGAAGACTAGCTCCATGAAGTGCTTTAAATGTCTTGGAAGAGGACACATTACTTCTCAATGCCCCACCAAGAAAACCATAATTATGAGGGGCCAAGACATTTATAGTAGCCAAGATGAGGCTACTACTTCACCTTCCTCTAGTAAAAGTGAAGAAGCAAAAGGGGAAGAATCTAGTGAAGAGATCTACCCCCAAGAGGAAGGACAACCTTTAATGGTTAAGGAGGAGTGTAAGGAGGTAAGTGTCTCCTCCAAGAGGTTAGCTAAGAAGGAAAGACATTTTGAAATAAAGACAAATACTAAAGAAATTTCCCCTCTTAGACAACCTCCATATTTTCTCCATTGTAAAAAGACACTTGTTAGCATTGCCACACCTTTTAGGCTTAAGTTTATTCCTCAAGTAAAGGAGTTGTTGGATGAGGGTTTGGTTCGCAAGAGCTTAAATCCTTGTGCTTTGTTGGTGCCCAAAATAGGTATTATTAGGCACCAAATCCCTAAAATAGGTGGTGTGATGAATGTTTTGGGTGGTGCAACACTCTTTTGTAAAATCACTCGTGCACCCAACATCTTCATGATTTGTGTACATAGGGACTCATTAGGTAGGTTTGTTCTTATTTTTAGTTTCAATACAAACTTAGGCACTCATATAGGACACCTTAGTTTTGTCATACTTTTTGGTAGGAATAATCAACATGAAAATATAGAAAAAGGTATGTTCTATTGCTTTACTTTTCTTAATTTTTTAAATTGTGATCAAGGGGTTCCCATGAACCCTAAGAGAATAAAGGTCATTCCTGAGTGGCCCGCTCCACCAAGTGTAATAAAAATTTGGGGCTTCCAAGACTTAACAAACTTTTACAAAAGGTTTGCCCCATATTTTTCTATACTTGTAGCACCACTCATTGAGTTGGTGAGGAACCATGTTCCTTCATGGGAAGATGCCCAGGAAATGAGTTTTCAAACCTTACCTTACTTCAACATACTAAACACCACTAATACATATGTTTTTGTTCTTTTTACAGGTGTTGAGGAAAAAAGCCCAGCGTTTCAAGAACCTCGGGATTTGAGGTCAAATCCTTTTCAAGGGGGAGGGAATGATGCAATCCTACCCCGCAAGGGCATTGGATAGAAAACTCCAAGTAGATTGGGCCAGAGATGCAAGAGAAGGCCCTAGGGTTCTTATGAGCCTTAGGGTAGATTTTGGGCCCATGGGCTAAGTACGAGCCCACTTATCTTTGTAAATATTAGATTAAGGTTTCATTATTTTTGGGCCTTGTATTTAGGGCTCCATAATGTAGGTAGGATACCCTACAAATATAGGATTTTTCAGCCCTTGTATTTTAGGGCACCTAGACTAGTTTTTGTATTAGGGGTAGTTTTGTAATTTCACATGCACTAAGTGGATATTTGATGTGTGTGGCTGGAAATAAATTTAATTGAATTGGTAGAAGCCCAATCCAATTAAATTTTAGAGGGGGAGGTGAGCATTTGCTTACTACACCCCATTGCCACATCATATAGTCACACTTTGTGCATGTCCTTCATGCTTTTCATGCCTCATGACACCTAAGCACACTTAGTGGAGAATCTTGGAATTGATCTTGGATTAGTGGGCTGAACCATAACTAAAATTCACTAATCATAATTAGTGAAATTTTGGCTCCACAAATTCAATTTCAAATTCAAGTGAAATTTGAATTTCCCTCCAATTTTGTGTGACACTTAGGCTATAAATAGAGGTCATGTGTGTGCATTTTTTTGAACTTTGATCATTTGAATATTAACTTCAGATTTCAGAGCTCCTTTTGAGCACAAAATTTCGTGCTCTTCTCTCCCTCTCCCTTCATTCATCTCCTTCTTCCTCCAAGCTCTTATCCATGGCCTCCTATGGTGGTGAGCTTCTTCTAGACTCATCTTCTCCTTGAAGTGGCGTCTCCTCTCTCTCTTCCTTCTCCATTCCGCTGCCATTTATCTTCCAAGAAGCAAAGGAATCCATTGATGAAGAAGATCCTAGGCCTACAAGCTCCAATGGAGCTTGCATCATTTCTCTCCTTTAGAGTGGATGATACAGATTGAAGTTCCTAGAGGATTTTCTCTCTTTTAGAGATGATAATACAATTTGAAGTTCCTAGATGAATTCTCAATAGATTTGCAAGTGTTTGCCCAAGAGTTGTTGAGAGAGCATTTGACAATTAAGTTCTCTTAGAATCTCTCTCTTGCTTTTCGAAGTCAGACACACATATATATAGGCCCTTCGTGCCTTTTCAAAATGATTTCAAGAAATGTGTCTTTTCAAAAAGCTTTTTCTGAAATTCTTCACTGGTAATCGATTACACAGTTATATTTTGAAGGGTCATGACTTTTCAAATTGAATTTCAAGAGTTTCATTGCTGGTAATCGATTACACATCAATGGTAATCAATTAAAGCTTTTAAATTCAAATTTCAAAACCCTTCTAAAAGCTGATTTTTCAAAATTGTCTTCTGGTAATCGATTACCAGAGCCTTGATCTCTTGGAAACACTTTGTTTTGAGGCAAAAGCTTGATCTTGAATTAATCTTGAAGCAATGCTTGTTTGTTGAAGCAACATTGTATTAATCTTGAAACAATGCTTAACCTTTGAATGTTTGTTGAAGTAATCTTGAAAGCAACCTTGTTTGATTATTCTTTGGCATCATCAAAATCATGTATTCATACATTCACAAAGTAATTGTGTGTTGTTTGGTGAATGTATATCGCAAAAAATTTACTCTCATTTTTCATAAGCAAATTAATAAAATTTTCATTTAAAAATTAAAATTTACGTGGTTTAAAATAGTAACATTGTATCGACGAAGTGGGTTGTTACAGGGGGGAATGAAAACTGAAAAAGAAAAAATATGAATTAGATCACAATACTAACCTTTGGCATCAACAAATATGAGTTTTACCTAATGAAAAAACCAGCAACAACAAAACCAAGTAGTAATTGTTAGGAAATGTTAGAGAGCATGAGAGAACAAATAATAAAATGAAAACTAAAAAAGAAAAAAAAAATAATTTTATCAAAATACTAACCCCTGGCTTCAACAATTATGAACTTTACCTATTGAACAAACCAACAACATCAAAACCAAGCAGTAATAGGCAATGTTAGAGAGAACAAATAACAAAATGAAAACATATAAAGAAAAAAAATGAATTTGATCACAATACTAACCTCTAACATCTATTTTGAGCAACACTCCTTGCAGATGAAAAACTAACCTCTAAGTGTTTTCTAATATAGTAGCACTATAAATAACTATTAGAAACAACAAAATGAAGGAGTGCTCATCCATATCCCATCAATAATCATTCCTGCCTCCTTCTTAAGCACAAAAAAACATAAATAATAAAATGGAGGGAGAAAAATAAAATCAAAGAAGAAAGAAAAGGAAATGAAATTGAGATGCAAAACTAACCTCTAAGTGTTTTCCAGTATAGTAGCACCGGAAATAACTATTAGGCTAGTCAACAGTTCAACCAACCACTCTCATTAAATTTGGTTGTTGAAAAAATAAATAAATGAATAGATTCAAAAACAAATTGAGCGGGATAGGATTAAATAAATCTGGAAAATGAAATTCCTTTTTTATAGAAAGAGTTATCGCTATGTCCTTCAATAAATTTGTCTTATGATAATACCTTCAAAATCACTCTAGATATTGTTCCTTCGAAGAGTGAAATCGTCCTTGGTACCCATACTTTGTTGTTATATTGATTGATGTGGAATATGGAGATTGACTTATATAACCTTATTGGTTGTTGCAAAACAAAAATACAGTGTTCTCCAAATTAAGGTTCTCAAACACAATATTTTTGGGGGGACATTCATTATCTTTGTTATAAAAAAAATTCCTAGTGTTGGAAAATTAGTTAAATTTTCGATAAGTTACCATTTCGATGAGAAGAAATGATGATATGCCAAATTAATTATAAATGATCTTTGAAGATATAAAATGTTAATACTCTTGTTGAAATGTTGTTTTACGATGAGGGTGGTTTTTCAACAAACATATTACTCACGTGAAGAAAAGAAATTATTACACAAAATGTTGGGATTCGAATTCAAAAAGTTGTAACAGTTGACAACGAAGATCAAGAAAAGACAATCAAAGCCGTACAATTTAGATAATTAAGAAACCATTATACATTTGTCGAAATTTTATAATTCGATTGTTAGTATTAGAAGTTTATAAATAAGATATTTAATAACTATTTTTTTGTTGGATTTAATCACTAATACAAAAATCCTCATACACCACTCAAGCTACTCACACGAAAATGACTATTGAGTCGTGAGTCACAGTGTATGTAGTCATCCCATTCTTAATGAAATTTACTTTCCTACATTTCTGTAAACCCTTATCTTTTTCTAATGTCAATTTCTTCTCTAAATTTTGCTTTTATTTAATCTTCATTGCTTATTACTATCGGAATTATTATTAACATGTTATTGAATGCACTATTAAAATCATCATAAAAAATTATTATTATCAAAATTATAACTATCAAAATTGTTATTATTGGAATCACTACAGAAACCATGCATATAAAAACTATTATAATGAACATTACTATTAAAATTATTATTACTATTTTCATTAATACTTAAGAGAATTGTCTATGTCTCACATTTAATCATTTATTTGTTGATAAAATTACTAGTGAAAATTATTGTTTGATAAGTATATACTTGTTTCAAAAACTAGTTACAACTTTCATAATTAACAAGAGGACAACTCACGTAACCTAGGTTTGTAATTTATTTTCCATCGTCATATTTTAAATAAATGAATGGTCAAGAATGAGAGTAATTCTTTGAACTTACTCCTAAAGTTAGTGGATCCCTCCTCCCATATATATAATCTATAAATCCAAATGCACACCAATTATTTTCTTGTTGTTTTTTTACTGAATTTTTATCTTTTTGTTATAATTAATGTTATTTTTCCTTTATGATGAAAACATTTAAAAAATAATAATTATAACTATAATATATATTTTTTTATTAATATTAATTTTATTATTATGCATATATCCATGTTATATACAAATGAAAATATATTTATAAAGATAACATTTGTTTTGAAAAAAAGCATTTATATAGAGTAAACTAATATAAGATTTTTTTTAGTCCCTAAATTTTTTTGAAATTCAATTTTTACTCCTTGAACAAAAGTTTTATTGATCAAGGTTCCTCAACATTTCCCACTAAGATTTTTTGTCTCTAAACAAAAGTTTTACTGGTCATGGTCCTATTTTTTTTAAACGGATTTTAGTCCCTTAAACTCTATTAAATAAATAAAAAACAGGGTTCAAACTTTTATTTAAGGACTAAAAACTATTGTTTTTAAAAAAAAATTTAGGAACCTTGACCAATCAAAGTTTTGTTCAAAGAATAAAATTCTTAACAAAAAAAATAGGAATTAAAAAATTAGTTAACATTATTTTTAAATATTCACTTATCTACCAATATATATATATATTAAAATTTTTATTATTAGTCCCTAAACTTTTTTATTCTTACTTTTGATTCTTTAATTTTTTACCTTCTTACTTTTTTAGTCTCTTTACTAAAAGTAAGAACATGGTCAACTTAAGAATAAAAGTAAAGCAATTAAAACACTTTACGTCTATTAACATTTACTATTAGTATTTTAAAGTAAAAAAGATCACATATATTAACTAAAAAGCTCCACATATCAATGTGTCTCTCGTCTTTAAAGTAAAAAAAAATATTTCTCTCAATTTTTACTTTATTCCTCACTTTTTGTTGGACCACTCTACATAAGAATAAAAAAGATGTTAACATTAACATATAATAAAAAATTCAGAAACTTAAAACATAAATTTAAAAAATTTAGGAACTAAAAAGATATTCTACCCAATATAAAATTTAAAAACGATTTAAGAAAACATTAAAATTGTAAATTGTGAACTTAATCCACATGTAAGCCACAGGTTAGTGCACTAGTATTTTTTGCAAACCATGATTAGTACAAAGTAATATGTAGGAATTGAACACAGCACTACTAATATTAATAATGATATAGATTTTAAATTAAAAAACTTTACGGTATACTTATAATGATATAGTGTTTAAATTAAAAAAAACTTTTAAAAATTATTAATTTATTTTCTTGTAGGTTTGATTGTATTTTTTATCTCCAACTTTTTAATTTGACACACTTTCTTTTCAATCTTTAAAAAATTTGTGAATTTTATTCTTAAGCCATTTATTCATTAATAAGTACAAAAATTAGGAATAAAATTTGCCCAAAAATAAAAAAAAAAATTTGGGACTAGAATTTTCCCACAAAAATAAAAAGTTGGATGTAAAAAAAAAATTGGGATAAAAAATAAATTATGTTAGTAATAAAATAACAAGGTAAAATTAACAAATTTCTGATAAGTCAAAGGTAAAATAGGTCAAATTAATTTGTTAAAAATAAAATTTACCAAAAATTAAAAGATTGTGGATAAAAATTAGAAATTAAGTTATTATCTCCGTAATATAAATTCAAAACTTTTCATTTGTTATCTTTTTCTTATCGGAACCAAACGAAACATAGGTATCAACTGGGAATACGAGGCCATAGATATATCTGTCGCCAATTCTTTGGTTCCTCATTACTTCTTTGATCCACAATATTTCAAAATCCTCACTCTCTCTCTTCCACTCTTTTGCTGTTCCCCTTTCCCAATCCACACCTCATTCATCATCCCCTTTCCGTAAGTTTTTTTTTTTTTTTTTTTCTTTCGAACTTGGATGTAAGATAAGGGTTTTAGTTATCGAAATATGTATTTTCTGATGCATTTGTTTTTAGTTGCACTGTACCAATAATTTCCGCTTCTATTGTTTCTTGTCTTTGGTTAGTTAGGGTAATTGGGATTATTTGGGAGGGAATTGAATATCAATTATTGTGGGAAAATAAAAGGTTTTGATTTTTGCTCATTATGGCTTTTAGGAGTGGCAAATTACTTTTAATTCAGTTTGAGGAATGCTAGTAACACACTATTTTTGCATTCATATTCTCCTACTAATAATGCAATCTGAAATTGTATGACTCTGCTAAAGTTGGGTTCATTCTCTATCAGGAAGCATAGCTTAGGGTTTTTGTGCCTAATGATAGAGTGTTGGAAAGAATGTGTCAAGGATTGGGGGTATCTCAGTCAGTTTTATGCCCTTGGAGGAGTGAAAAGCTTTAAACATGATAGGGTTTGTTTGGTTTGTGAAAATGCTTTTTGTTTTCACTTATAATTACAAAAGTGTCACATGGTTTTTCACTTTGCTTCTTGTTTTCCAGGATTTGAATAAATGGTGTAAAATCCTTTAAAATGGGAAATGAAGTTAAAACATTGTACATTTTCTTGTAATTATTTGACATTTTAACAAACAGAACTTAAAATGTGAGGTGGCTGCTTTTTGTACAACTCAGCATGTGATTTTTAAAATTTTATGTTCTCTGCGAAAGTTATTGTTTGCAGATCACATGAATTGATTTAGTATATGGAGTGAGAAATTGCAGAGAAGGAAGGTAGAAAGAAGCAGTATCCCTCTCTGCTATTCATGATTTGCTTGTTCCTAATACCAGGCTTGGTAGGGTAGCATGGTCTTTTAGTAACGTAGATGGTAGATTGCAGGCTAGTTCATATATGCAGTTCTGCTCTTGTAATCTCTATTTCTAAATCCAACTTAAAAAAGTAGGCTATTTAAGGATTTATTTTAAGATTGAAGTTGTATTTAATTAAATTCGTAGGACTTTCTGGCTATTCATTTATGCGACTAAATTTTTGGAAAATTTTCTTTTTTGGCAGGTGATTGATACAGGACTCATTGACTTGATAGGTAATAGGTTATGATATGAAATGAATTGTTTGAGTAATTCTATGATTTTTGTGTTATATGTGAAGAGTTACTTTACATTTCTGCATCATTATTATAAACTCATAATTAGCTTGTGGTGATGGCTTATATTGACAATATCTATTGCCAATGGGAAAAAATATCTTGCTTTTGGTTATGGTTGTCAATATCAATTATCATAGTATATAACTTTGAGAGACGTGTTTTAGTTCTGAGCTTTTTCAATTATGATTTTCTACTTCGCCTATAGACATTCAATATTCTTTTGGCAACAGCTGCACCTAGAAGCAATGAGTGATAATGGTAACACTTAGCTAGGGTGAAAAGTTTTTGGATGAGAAGACTTCAGAACATTTTAATTTGTATAACCAATTCTTTTTCACTTGGTGTTTGTTTTTCATTTTCTTTTTCAAATTCTCTTCTACTTAGAATCTTGTAAGATGGTAATCTTCATTGTACTTTCATTGATGTTACATTTGCTATTTGCCTATTTGTGATTGATTTTAAATTAAAAGCCAAATTTCTATTTTTATTTTTATTTTAATGTTGATTATTAAGCTAATGACTGTTATTATAAATATCAATGATTGAAGCATACACCCGTAGCAACATGAGGGCATGGCATTAGTTAAGCTAGATAAACTATAAAATGCTGTCAACTACTGCCGCTGCTCAGCTTCCAAGTTGCTGGTACCTCATTCCCAGCCATCTTAACGTCCATCATCATGCTCAACAAAAGAGAAAACTCACCACTCTATCACTTGCCAATGCAGATAGCCGAATTCCCCTCAGAAACTTCTATGGCCTAAGTCTTCCTCAAACCCATAATTGCAGCAAAGGGAAAGAAAGCAATAACAGGGCTAGATACAATTCCAATTTAAATCAGAACCACAGACATTTATTATTTCTACAGTTCTTCCCTGACAGTGACACAGAAGACAGCAATAATCAAAATCCAAGAACCAGAAACCACTGTCAACATCAAGTAGATGAACAAAGAGAATTCAAGGAAAATAAAGAGGCCAGGTTGCTTTTCTCAAACATGTGGTGGGTAGATGTGAAAGCAGCACTTGGCCAAAGAATAAATTTGGAGGGCATTCTATGTTCAACTATGGTGATCTTAAAAGACCCGAAATTGGCAATGCCCCATATTTCTGTTCCTGATATAAGGTATGTTGATTGGGCTGAGCTGCGTAGAAAGGGATTTAAGGGTGTTGTCTTTGACAAGGATAATACTATTACAGCACCTTACTCTTTGAAGTCCTGGCCTCCACTTGAGTCTTCATTGGAGTGTTGTAAATCGGAGTTTGGTCATGATATTGCAGTATTTAGTAACTCTGCGGGTAATTCTAGCTTGAAGCATTTTGAAATTATTCTGAATTTTATGGTAGTAGTTGTTCAGTAAGTCACTGAAAGTGTTTTGTGTTGTTTTATTGATGTTATGAATCAGGACTTCATGAATATGACCATGACGGTTCAAAAGCTAGGATGCTTGAAGGGGCAATTGGAATTAAAGTCATAAGACATAGTGAGTATTGCCTTTTATTTTAGAGCTTTTTCTTGAATATTTCCTTTATCATGGAACTTGAAAGTACATGTTATCTTCTGCTCTGTATAAAAGATTGAAATATTCCCTTGGGAGAAATGCCTTTGGTAGTGAAGTTGGTATGTGTATGTATGCTTCAGGGGTGAAGAAGCCAGCCGGTACAGCTGAAGAAATTGAAAAGCATTTTGGTTGTGAAGCTTCACAATTAATCATGGTAGATAAAAAAATTGTAGTGTTCACCTTCTAGCAGCTATCCGTTTGCTAGTTTGATTCATATTTATCCTAAACCATAATATTTGTGGCAGGTTGGTGATCGGCCATTCACTGACATTGTTTATGGCAATCGGAATGGATTTCTAACTATTTTGACAGAGCCATTGAGTCTTGCTGAGGAGCCGTTTATTGTTAAGCAGGTTTGATTTTCATTATTCATTTTATCTTTTGGGTGCTTGAATTGTATGTCGTGATTAATTTTTCTCAATAATAGGAAAATTTTTAAGAATGGAAAAGAATGAGAAGTTCAGTTTGACTGCTGATCCTATAACAAAAGAGAAATCGTAGCAGAGATAAAATCACCAAGCTTAAAAGCTCCCACACCTCTTTTTGAGACGGCTAATGAAATTCTAGAAGAAATGAGTTAAGATATTTTCACATAGTTGTACAGAATGATTAACTGGTTCCGAAACATTAGAGTAGGAAATTCTCAAAAAAGTTTCTTGTGTGAAATAACTCAACTCAGTTAATGCAAATGTTTATATATCTGATATGATTCTATGTGCCAACGGGAAATTCATCATGCTTTTACAGTTTCTTTCTCCTGTGTTAATTAACATCCTGAATTTTGGAAAATTTGTATAATTCCTTGCTAAAGCTTGTCATGTCTATCCGATATTTTGTATTGATGTTGAAAGTCCTGATAGATCTTTTATGTAACTTTTCTGTTTTAATACCATTGCAATGGTAGGTTCTAACTCTTTGCTGAACATGTTTTTAGGACTTGCTTGGTGTGTGAAATCTGATTGACAATGCTTTGCTAAACATTAGAAATTTTTTATTTCTGATGATTAATGAATTTCTTATGTTTTATCACTATAAATCCATTTGAAATAAAGAAATGTGAGTGCCTTAACATTCCTTTAATAATTGTGATGATAGGTGAGGAAGCTAGAAACTTCATTTGTAAGTTTCTGGTCTAGAAGAGGGTTGGATCCACTTAGCCAGAAGTTATTGTCAGATCCAAAGCCATGTGTCAAAGAGCCATATCATTGACAAGACTAATATCCAAACACTGCACAATTTTTTGGCCATCAGAAGTACTGCTTTTTAGTAAAGTAATGCCCTTTAGTTAAGTAATGCATACATGTCAATATATTTTTTTTAAAAGCCTATCTAGTTTATTTTTTACCACATGTTAAATACATATTTCTCTGTCCTTTATCTGGTAAAGTTATCTCCTCAGCTTAAAGCGTGTTTTTTTTGTAAACAACACTAACAGTAACACACCCTCTTCAACCAGCTAAGTGTTTAAATAACAGTTTTTTTTAAAAAAAATAATCGTTTGCTTATATTAGCTTTTTAAAGTGAGTTTTTAAAAACTAAGAGAATATTTTTTCACAAACAATCCTTTAAAAAGATGCTATTAGTTTTTTGTACCCTAAAAAATCGGTAGAGAAAAATTATAAAATGAATTTTCTAAATTTCATAAAAGTTTCACCTTTGTTTTTACCGCTACACCCAACTATAGTGTAGACTGTAGAGGAACTCTTCTGTACTCAATAAAAATTGTTGAAAGTAAATATAACTAAATGGAATTATCATTATTACTTCCAGTCGGGGAAATGAATTATTATTTGGTACATCAAAATATGGAAAATCAAATGTTTTTTTCAAGGGAATGGAAAATCAAATGTTAAGCAAGCGATTTAAAATTTAAAATATTATTTAGAAAGTGACAAGAAGATTGTGATTTATAATATCAAGAATTTCTAACGCATCTTTCTATTGATTCATGCATGTTCCAATTCAAATTCATAAGTACGGTTTGCTATATCAATTATAAAAGGTTGAATCAATTATATACTTGATGGCAAATAATTTATATTGCTTTCTAATTGTTGAACAAGAATAAAAATATTTCATATTAATTTAGTTATAGCAATAAGTTTCAGAAAATATTTAGAAAATCTATAATGAAGTATTTTTAACGTTTAATAGGCATACTAGAAATATTTGGATATTCTTAGGGCATCTTCAACATATGTTCTTACTGGTGTTCTTAAAATAACTAGTTCTTGCAATGGAGAGAATTAACTTGGCATCCACTTGTGTAATTGGTTCTTCTACAAGAAGTCAAGAGCCTCGAAGAACCTGCTCTTGATAGAAAAGCAACTGACAAAGGAGAGAAAGAGTAACAAAATTCAACAAAAAAAAAAAAAAAATTATAAGTAGAAGACTTTGATTATGTCGTGACAATTCTGATTATAGTTCCGACATGGTGAGAAAGTGGTGGTCACTCCAAAGATGGAAAGGAGATACAAGGTGGATGGATGGTTAAGGGAGAAGGGGAGAGAGGAAAAATTGCGGGTTCAATCTCCTCTGTTAATAAAAGGCTTAAATACATTTATGGTCCCTGTAATTTAATATTTTTCATTTTTCTTCTATGCAAAAAAAATATTTTAGTTATTACAAAATATGCTTGTTTTATTTTTCGTTCTTAAAGTGTTTTACATAATATTTTTTTTACTATTTAAAGCTTTTTTTTTTACCTTTTAAAGCATTTTTTATCGATCAAAATAATATCTAAAGCACGTTAAAGACAAAAAACAAAATAAACACATTTTGAAACGATTAAAACAAAAAGAAATTTAAGGACGAAAATAA
>NC_038256.2:14071913-14104341 GCF_000004515.6 Glycine max
TCAGTCAGACTTAGGAGAATCACTCTCACTAAGATAAAAGAGATAAACTCTAATTTTTCTGAATAAAACTCAACTTGTGTTTATTGATAAAATGGTTCAACTTATATAGAAGCTTTACATCAGATTTTAGTAATGATCCACTAACCTAGAATTAAAAGAACTTAATTCCATTAACCTAGGGAATTAAAAGAACTTAATGGCTGAGTGTAATTGAAATTGTGGCAACCAAAAGTCACCCCCAACAGCCATCAAGTCAGCCACCATTTGGTCTCCTAAAAGGCTTATGCCTAGGTTGCCAATTAGGCCCTTATTACAACTTGAACTAAACCAAACTAAAGCCCTTTTAGTTGATTGACCCAAAACATATTTTTGATCAGCCAACTTTACAAGGATTGGGCCATTATTTAGAAAAACTAAACACTCTAAAATTGAGACAAAGTGGTGCCATTTAGTCCTCCTCCATTTGGGCCATGATACAACTCACAACCTTGGACTTTTCTCCTTGAAACTTGGGCTTGTATTCAAATAGTATGGACAACACTTGTTGAAGAGCTTCCTGGGCTTTCCTTGCTCTAGCCCTTGTCATAGGTCATCCAAGTCCTTCAAGTGGATCCTTGCCCTTGCTCTTGGTCATGTCCTCATCAATTAGTTCTTACATATAACTAAATTTGTACCAACCTCACGGTATAAAATTGTAATTGTGAGTTTATTACAAAAGAAACCAACAATTATCAAATAACTATAATTAGCAAGATAATCAATAACAAGTACCATACTCATACACAATTATCAATCAATACAACATACACTTCATAACTATTTATCAACTTTTTCACAATTCCAATCACTCATGCTTATATATGATGCATGCACCTGACCCCAACTCTCAAATGCAATGTGGTACCATTCGTCAGGAAATAGTCCAAGCAACAACACTCTCAGTTAGAAAAACTAGACAGCAACTGTCGATGTCACCCTGTCGTGCACAAACAACTCCCCCTGGTGATCAACCCAGGTCTTAAGGGAGTTCCAAACCGTACGACATGCTCTCAAGTACAAGTATTTTCTCTCATGGGAAACTACAAGTACTTAATGACAAAGTTTATACTATTTTCATGCAATGTGAAGTATGAAACATGGACATCATCAATGCACTAACCGTGGATAATTAAAGATTCTAAGCCATCCCCCTCTAGAGATGCTTAAAACATTTTAACCATTCTATTTTCCCCACCAAGTATATTCATCATGGTCACTGCACCCCCCATGTACATACACAACATATATCATCACAATGACATTTTCAACATCAACAACTTCCCATCTCAATGTCATTATTAACATCAACATCAACATCATCTCATCTCAATATCCTTTTCAACATCAACATCATCTCAAATCAATGATATTATCATTATCAACATTATCTCATGTCAATATCATTACCAACATCAACATCATCTCATTTCAATATTATCATCAATAACAACATCACCTCATGTCACATTATCATCAATAACAACATCATTCTTATATAAATATTATCGCCAATAACAACATGATGTGATCCTTACTAGGAGCGAATCGCTTGATACAGGTTATAGAGTTTTGGATGACACCACTTCCAGAGAGGGAAGATAAGTCAGGGTAGACGCCACAAGGATTACCTTGATAAGTCCGAGATTGGTTCAGCGAGGAACCCAGAGAGAAGTTCACACAAAATTTTATCAAATGCCAAAAGTCGCTTCTATTGAAAACGAGTTCAATACATATAGTGTATCTGAAGTGCAACTGGAAATGCCAAAAGAGAGAAGTTCTCACAAAATTTTATCAAATGCCAAAAGTCGCTTCTATTGAAAGCGAGGAACCTAGAGAGAAGTTCTCACAAAATTTTATCAAATGCCAAAAGTTGCTTCTATTGAAAACGAGTTCAATACATAGAGTGTACCTGAGGTGCAACCGGAAAGGCACTAATTTTATTTTAATTTAAAATTAAAAAATGAAAATTAGAAAAGAAATGGCATGGGCCTTCAAATTAGTTTGGGCCAGAATGACAATGAGAAAATAGAAATAAAAAAAGAACATATTTGACATGAGCCTTCAAATTAGTTTGGACCTTAAGCAACAATCAAGATTCTTGGTAGCGCCTCTGGGCCTTCATCCTTCTCCACTTGGGCCTTGTTAAGTATGGCTGATACCATTTGTTGGAGGGTATCCTCTGACTATTTGGTCCTACTCCTAGTCATGGGTCCTTGTATTTGGGCAGTTTTAGGATTCTCATCACAACACCATTCTTTATCAATGTTATCGTCAACGACAACATCATTCTTTATCAATATTATCATCAATAACAACATCACCTCATATCAACATTATCATCAATAACAACATCATCATTAATCACATCCCACAAATACATACATATAAATTTTATGCCTGAGATTCACACTTCCCAGGTCTTCAAACAATATACGTCTAATAAAACGATATTATCATTTATCAATAGCTGATGTATCGCATCCCATTAGTCAAAAACATTATTTTTCTTGAAAACCAACATGCACTGGGAAAAACATACATTCCCATAATTGGATTCCCTGACCCCAATAATGGTATCAAAGCCATAAATTATAATAAACTTCCATCACCTATCGTGAGCTCATCTCTGTGTCGCTCAAAGGCCTCTCTCGTTCCTGTTCGTCGATCCAAACACAGAGTTCTATATACCAAATCGAAGGGAATTTAGTATAGATTTCAAAAACAAGATTAATAATAACATTTAGGGTCAAATACCCCTATCAAAATAAATAAAAAAGGCTAAGGGGTGTTTCGGGTTCTACTACAAAGAGACGTCATTTGGAAATTCCGATCATGACAATGTGACCCGAGTTCAGCGAAGGTCACAAAAGCAACATCAATTTTATAAAAAGGTAACTTTTAAAACATCTTATTTTTAAGGATTTTCCAAATGAAGTGTAAAAATATCCTATTACGGTACCCAAAATACAAGAGATATTAAGAGAAACTCAAACTAACTAGGAGAAAGGCATAGAATTCAAGATTACCTAAGAGAAACTACGAAAGAAAGAATTGGGAGCTTGTTCTCCACCAAATACTTGAGGTCAATTCTGAGGATTCACTCTGATTAAAGTGCTCCTCTCCACGTGGTGGTTTGGTGGCAAGCAACAATAGCTCATGGTGACCACCGATAATCATGGGTGGAGGAGGAGTTTCTAGGGTTGTTTGGGCAGAGTTTTGAGAGAGAGAGAGGCATGAAATCATATTTTTTTACGCTGAAGAACCTATTTATAATCTGCAAATCTCGCTTAAGCAAAAATCCACTTTTGGTGCTAAGTGCTACTTTTTGCACTAAACGCAATTTCTCTCGGGTTGGGATCTGAGCTTATCGTGACATTTCACGTTGAGTGCAATTTCTCATGGATTGGGATTGCGCTTAGTGTACTTGTCTTGCTAAGCGAGATGTCCAAAAGTGTTATTTTGCAAATCCCAACGATCAAAGCATGAATATTTGGGTTATAAACCTAAAGTCAAATTTGAATGCGATCCAATGGTTAATGAGTTTGGGATCGTGATTTTATCGAAACAGGTTTAGGTAAAACTTGAAATCTCACATTTTCAACATAGGTCAATCAAACTCCACATAACCTAACATCCACATCAAGGAATCGCACGTAGCTAATTCACACAACATCTCAACTCATCCAAATCAATCAAATAACACAAGAATTACATTAAACATCAATTTTAAGTTATCAAAATTCAAGAGCGTTACAAAGGGTGAGGAGAGAAGGGAGGATCTAAAGGGAGAAAAGAGAAAGGTATCGGTGGGCGTGCTAAATAGAAAAAGGAGAAGAGAATTAGGGAAGGGGAAGACAAACCAAAAGGAGAAGGGGCAACTGAAATAAAGGAAGGTAGTGTAGGTGTGCATAAAAGTATTTTTAACTAAAAATATATATAAAAAAGTATAGTATATTATGAGACCATTAAAAATGAGTTAAGAACTCACATTGAATTTTAATATTTGATTAAGAAACACTAAAAGTTCTTAAATTATATGTGGAGCTAAAGGACCTCAAGAAACTCAAAAAAATATGGTAAGAATCAAGAATGGATCCTAGCATTGGAAATGGTAATCTTGTACTTCTGGTCCAAGGATCAAGTCAAATGAGTATAATTTTGATTAAAGTCAAGAAACTTACCTCAACCTAAAGTAAATTAAGTGTTTTACTATTCATAGAATAGGAAATATTGTTGTTAAGTGAAACTACAATGCATGATTGTTTAAATGGGTTATTTATCTAAAATTTGAGACATACAATGTCATAGATTTAAAAATTTCACACAAAAATTTACACCAATAAGCAATTCATGAAACACCCGAATTAAAGATGCTCAAAAAAGCCTTGGACCACATGTCAAACAAACTAATTTATCTCAAGCAGCTTATAAACACACTCAACATTAATAATGTCAATACACATCTATTGTATATTGTTACCTGACTAAAGTTATTGCTAACAATTTATTTTTTTACCAAACTTATTGTTAACTTAAACATTAAAGCACCTTTGCATATATCCAACTCGTATTTTGCATAAAAAATGAAATTTGTATTTGAAATATAAACACACTAAAAGGAATGAGTTGAATAGTGTGTATATCAAAGATATAAATTTTTTGCAATATTAAAGTAGATATGGATAGTGGTGTGTGTGTGTGTGTGTGCGTGCGTGTGTTTGTGTGTGTGTGTGTGTGCGCGCGCGCATGTGTGTGTGTGTGTGGCAAGTCGTCCATTGAAGATAATGTTGATATTTAATGAAGATAAATATGGTCGTCTAATGACTAGATAAAGGAGAGAGTTCTTAAAAAATGTTTCCAATTAAATATTTGGTGTTAAAAAAATGATTGAAAGTGCTATAAGAATGTTCAATAAATCATTATGGAGAGAAGTAAAAACATTTGGTTTATATTGGTTCACTCAATCTGAGCTACGTCCAGTTCTCCTTTACTCTCTAATAAAGGATTTCATAAATCGAAACTTGATTACAAACCAAGTATTTTGACCTGCCTCTTTTGGCTTTATAAGTATTCTTAATACTACTTCTGGTACTTAATTAGACTCTCCCTGAATATAAGAAACCTAAGTATTTTTTAACACTAAGTCACTCCTAGCTTTCACAAGCATAAGTTTGGATGAATACAAGTATTCTATAACACTCAATGAGTGAATAAACAATTAATCTTAAATACAAAATTACTTTGCTTAGCAAAGAGTAAACAAATAAAAAATGTATTAGACGTCTGGTGATTTCAGCAAAGTTTTGCTTCAGATATTTTGTAGCTTTATGTAAGATTTTTCGTCATCTACTTTCTGGATAGAGACGACCTTTTATAGACTTGAGTGAAAGATCCATTACGGGATCAACGTTGATTCATTAAAAAGACTGTTGTCTCACATTGGAGGATAAGGCGACATGTCATGCTCTGATTGGAAAGGAATGAACCATAGTACAGACAACGTCATGCACTTCTCATCCGTAGTGAAAAGACCTTTAAGAAAATATTATGTGAAAACCTTATACTGTCATTTTCTTAAATTCAAACATTAACAATTCAAAATAAAAAAGAGACAAATTGAATTTGTATAAAAGAGAACACATGCACTTTCCTTTTTTGTCATTCACAGTCTTGTTGAGTTTCCTACTGGTTGGACGCGGGAGTTAACCACAAGATAATGTATAACACTAATTCTCATAATGGTGGACGCTCTCTGGTTTTTGCACGCTGGACGCTAGATAAAATAGATCATTCTCTCTTAGAGTGTGGACGATACTTAATATTGTTTAGTTCTTCAACATATTGATCTAGTTCACTTGTCAAAAACTCATTAGAACAACAAGAATTTATACTTGTTATTATTCATCAAAATCCATGGTGAATGAAACGAATGGTCGTCCAGATCTAACAATATTTACCTTCTTCTTTTATTTTGAAATAGTTGAAGTAATAAACCTATTACAATAAATTCACTCATTTATTCTCCATTATTGTCGTTTTTGCAAATTTAAATAATAATAAATGAAAATTTTATTTATTTGTACTGGAAAAATTGAAAATTTTATAAACATAAAAATATTTTCCACAAACATTTTTAACATTTCCTTTTATTTTCCTTAAAATATTTCATGAAAGTTTTATTTTCTTGGCCTTTTCTTCATGAAAAAGCTACATTTATTTTTGAAAATTTATCTATATTGGTCATATTCATCAAAATTTATAAAGGCGTAAATTATTTCACATTTTTATATTTAAAGAACTCTAATATTTTCTTATAAAAAAATTGATTATTATACACATTAAAAAATTTACAATGTAAACTTTATCTTAATTTTTAAAAGTTAAAATTATAAACTTTCTAATAGGAGAGAGTATTTTTTTTTTTTTTGGCTACAAGGGGGGCTCATAGGGGTTAGTATGGGTCATCATTTAAATTATGTATTTTTACTAGAGAGGATTAGAAGGTAACTAAAAGGAGGATTGAATAGTAACACTTGATCAACTATAACTTTTTCTGCAAAAGAATACTCTACTTCTTTATATATGATATATCAAAGTATTATTACCTTCAAGAAGCTTTGCTAAGAGCAAAAATTAACCTTTAATATTATTTTATACAAAATAGATTTTCAATAATAATCATACAAAAGTTTCTGGGTATGTGAAACAATTTGAGCTAGCTTAAGAGTTATATATCAAAGATATAAACATTTAAAACCAAGCTACTCAAGCAAAAGATTTAGAAAATAGACAAATTAGAAGCAATAAGAAGAGTAAAGCACACATGGGAACTATCATGGTTCACCCCACCTGGACTACATTTAGCCTCTACAACTGTAGGCTTTCCACTAATACTAGCACCAATCAGATATTTTTTCTTTCATGGCGCTCCTCCCCAGGATCCTACACCTAAATATTCTCTAAGTCTCTATAAGTTCTCCCAAATATTCTTTCAACAAGCCTCTTCAGGCTTAACCCTAGTATTATATAATCCTCTACAGGCTATTTACCCAAGTATTCTTTCAAAAAGACTTTTAACCTTGATAAACAGTAATCACCTTATTACTCTTCTGAGGTTCCCTATCCTAAATATGTTCTATTTGGACATGTACTTAATACATCTCTTAGGGAAAAATTCATCAATAAGCTCCCCTGGGAAGAAAAATATTTACAAACTATCTATGGCTAGATATATTTGGCTATATAAATTGAGAGTTTAGGCTAAGGAATTCTAGTATCAGTAGTTGATGAGGTTGCTGATCTATGTCCTCTCTAAGTTGTTTCCTTCCTTGCAAAGAACTCCAGTTGCACTTTAATGTCCTTATATAAACTTTCTTGAAGATGATCATTGCACCTTGTCTTGGAGGCTAAGGAGATTTGTTACTCCTAAACTCAAGAGACTTGGAGGCCAAGGAGATCTTTTGTGAGTTGTCTTCATCACACAGTTAGTTCTTCCTTCTCCCTTAGACAGAACATCTCACACAAAACTTCAAATTTTGAATTCTATCCATTGGCGTTTGTTGTTGGTTCATAACTTATGTCTTCTTCTTTTTTCCAACTCAATCATGAGATTTCTACTATCTTAGAAAAATGAATCTTCTTTATGGCATTGATTCTTTTTTCACCGTTGCAAATTGTGATGAATAATTTTCCTCTTCATGATTGCCTTGATAAAGTAGGATTCGACTCTCTCTTCTCCTAGATTGATCTGTTGGATTAAGTGAGATTGATCGAGGTAGTGCATCAGCACACTACTGCACTTTATTAGTCATTACAACTTTTGGTGTGTGCTTCTTGACTGTGTAGATGCATCTGTTTTCACTTGATATGCATTGCATCTTCTTATGATCCTTAAGTCATGTGTAGCTTCTAATGTCTACCCCTTGACTTAAAATACCACCAAAATCATGCTTCTAGTTATATACAAATTTTGAATTCTATACTTTGACATATAATAACATGATTGCATTTTGCTTCTGATTTCCTGCTTTTGAAGTTGGACAAACTTCAAATCTGGGAAACCAAGGTCGTAGGAAAATGATTCACACCTTGTTCTCTATGCTTCTTAAGAATTTATGTTTCTTTGAAAGCCCTTCAAGGCAAACCATTTGTAGTAAAAGTCTAACACACTTAAAATTTTCTTCTTAAAAGTTTGTTGTCATTAAGACGTTCATCTCATAAAGGGTTATGCTTCAACACTTATATGACTTAATACTTAAAAAATCTAAAGAAATAGAGATAACATGTTGAGTATTGTTCTCCTTTTATATAGCAAAGAATATTGGACCTGATTTTTTATGACAGATGTAATCAACTATAATTGAATTTCAGGTGGTGGAATTTGAAGAAATATAGAAGCACAAGAAGGGAGAAGGGTAGACCTGTATTTTTTTTTTGTAGAAATTGAGTAATTATCTTCAAGAGGCTACAAATAGGAGTTGTTTTATGTATCTTTGGCATATCTTTTTTACAATTAACGAATTTGAGAGCACCTTGAGGGTTTTTGAGTGCTTCAGAGTGTGGAAAATACCATGAGGACTAATTGTGATCATCATTCCTACCTTATCGATATGTCTATGCTATTTCATGTAGGTTTTCGAGTTGTGCTCTGATCATGAGCAGTTAGTCACCGGGGTTATGATGAAACAATACAATTATACTCATTTCCTTGTTCTTAATGAAATTCATTAATGTTTTATGTTAATTAATTCTCTTCCTTATATTTATTGTTTATTTGAGAACTGATCATTCTTATGCTTAATTGAATGTACTCTGATGATCATCTGCGTATATTTGGTAGACCTAGGTAGATAATGTTTTACACCAAATTATATGATCAAACTGTTTGGGTAATCTTTGATACATTAATTGATCATCCTTTGTTATGATTATATCCTTTGACTTAAATCAATATATCTATGATCTTTGGAGTATTGGTTTAAGGCAAAGAACATCATTACACCTCAATCATAGGCTTTTGATTGACTTTGGGAATTCGTAATTAACAAGGGTAGGAATTTTATAGTAACAGAGTTGGGGGAAAATTGGTACTAGTGAATCATAATTCCTAATCACTTTTAATATCATTTAAATCTCTCTTTGTGATAGTTTATTTGTTTCCTTTTAAAACCAACACCAAAAGAATACTTCAAATCCTTTTTTGATGATCCTGACTGCTTAGTTTAATAATTATGACTAATTGGGAACACAACTGGTTCTTAGGATTCGATATCCAAACTTTTAGTCCACTATTACTATTGCGTAGGCACACTGGCCCATGTGCGACTACTATTTTTACGCATCACTATCATCTTATAAAAACAAGTTTATACGTTCAATGAATATAAAGAATTAGCAATATTCTTGAAATATTTTTTTTATCAAACCTTTTTGGAAAGTAAGAGTTTAAACCGAAACACAATTCCTAGTTTAAAAGACAACTCATGGTTAGATAAAAATAGATAAAGCAAAGAATTAATACAAAGTTCTTATGTTAGTTTGTCTCTACCACTAAGACTACATATATTCTTAGCAAACCCACCAAGTTCCACTATCACTTATACAAAATCCATGTATTCTTTCCCGAGTGACTTTGGGCTCAACCCCAAGTAGTTTTGCACTAGCTTCTTCAAGCTAACTCCTAAGTATTTTGTACAACAAAGCCTCTTCAAGCTTCAAAGAATTTGTTTCAGATAAGGACATATTGACTGTCTTAACATGTTACAGACAAATACAATGATAAAGCTCAAAGTCGAAACTCTCAGGATGTACAAGGTGTTTTGAGAGTTGCGTTCGAAGTTAGAACAAAATTTACAAAGAATTTGAATGCTTAAGAATGCTTTGTCCACACGTTGGTTTCTCTAAGTTCAGCTCATCAAATCTTCAACTATTTGTAGACTTCAGTAAAAGGTAACCATTGTGACTGTAATGACCTCCATCCTCATCTTCGTCTATTGGTAAAGGTGTTCGTTGAAACATTTAATGCATATTACCAACTTGCCAAACTAATATGATAAAACATGTTGCTTATCTTCATTTACCTACATTCCACAAGTATGTTGTTGTGCACTCAAGTACACTGCAACTTGCTTTGTTATACCATTTTATGGAGTAGGTAGCTTTTACCGTTGATTTCTTTCTTGATGTGAGATTTACCACAAGCTCATAATTGTCATCAAAATATTTGAGGCTCTCACTTAGTCTTATGACTTAACAAAATTTAACTCTAGAGGATTTGGTAAAAAAAAAAAAAGAACTCTTTTGAGGAGATTTGTAAAATGAGATTCTTTGTAGATAAGTTAATAAATTATTCATTTTACAAATGAGGCACATGCAAAAATTGGACAATTTATGATTAATGATTTTGAGATCAATTAAATATGGTTTTAGTCTCTTTAAAATTAGTAATTTAATTTTAGTCCATACAAAAAAAAATTATTTGTTTTTCTTCATTCAAAAAGTTAAAACTTTGTTTTTGTCTCTTCGATTATGTGACACTCTCCTTATATGTTTAGAGAAATATCAAGTGACAATCCCAAGTAGCACCCCCTAATGTTTGTGCTATAATTTTCACCTGATATTTTGTTTTTTTTATTTAAAAATTCTTGATTCCTAAAATAACATTATCTACATTAAAATGAAGTTTAGGGTAATTTTAGATTTTATAGGAACTAAAGTCAAAGAAAAATATTTTATAAGGGTAAAAACAAAATTCACTCATTTTATGCTAAAAAAAACAATTTTAAATTTTAGACGATTGAAAAATAAAGAAATGTTTTTAGAATGACCAAAATTAAAACTTGTTCATTTTTCATAGATTAAAAACATACGTTATCCTTCTTGTGTTTTATATCTACTTCAATTATAATTTTTGAAAATTTATTTATACCTTACACATAAGATTTTCATTCTCAATTTAAATAACTATAATATAAATTTATTGAGATAAAAAATACAAAAATTAATGATAATTAACAGTAATGAAAATTGGTAGAGTTACCAGATTAATAAAAAAAATAGTTATTATTAAAATAGTTATTATGACAGTTAAGGAGGAAAAATATTTATAAAATTGTCCTTAAAAAGTAGAATAATGAACTATGATAAAAGTATTTGTTTGAATGTTTTATTTTCAAATTGCTTATAGCAAGTAAATGTTTTCGTTTAATTGAAAATGTTGTTTCTCGTGCATTTTAATATGTATTTGTCATCAATATCCACACACGAATGAATCCAGAAATATTTTATAATGAGGAAAAAAAATTAACTTTATAATATTTTCAAAGAAAAAATATTAATTTTAAGATTTTATAAAATATACAATCTCATCATGGTAAAAAAATTTAAATAATTTAAACTTCTAAAAATTAAAATTGGATCAATGTATGTGTTTGTGTTACATAAAATTAATATTAATTTATTGTCTCTTTATCTCTTATATTTTTATATTTATTATAATAACAATTTCATATTACGGGGCAAGTGGGCAACATCTATTTTTTTAATGGGAGTAATTTTTTTTATCAATACTTAAGTAAAAAAATATTATAATGGAATAATTGTTCCCATAATAATTAAGGTGATCCGTTGCTGTGTCGCTGGATATCGATCTCCAATTGATAGATTTTTTTTTTTGTCTTGTTTGTGTCATTAATTTAAAAATTGAAAAAAAAATCAATTTTTTTATTAGTTTCATATATTAAAATATTCAAATACGTAAAATCTATGAATATTTAAATATATTTAGGACACATGATTTTCATTTTAAGTTTAAATTAGTATTTCTATGTCCTTTTCATTGCTTTAATTGTTGAGTAATCCTTGAAAAATTGTCTTGTTAAAACTCCATTGATTTAGCTTTCATTTCATTTTTTTTGGTCTTTGGTTATTGCTTGTCTCTTTGTTTCCTTGTTTGTGGGTTGCCATATAGGGAATTGGAAGGAGGATTGGTGCCATCCCTTGAAGAATTTGAGTCCAGAAGCAAGGGGCCAACCACCTTAAGTGCTATTGGACTAAGAAGCACTCCAAATAGAATGAATCACCAAAGAGAGAACAACCACCAAAATTGAGGACCGTTTTGTAATTTTGTAATTTGCAATTTACTTACCTTCATTGCTTGCAAGTTTTGTAACAAAAAGGCCTTTCATTGGAAGTGTGTTGGGAGCCTCCAATAGGTTACCAAACTTCCATTTGTGTGTAATAATTTTAGGCAATTTTTCCTTAGGATAGTGAGTGTTTTGTTGGGAACCTTGAATGTGGTCATCCAAACACTCTTAGGATTTGCCTAGTTTACATTTCTTGCTTACTTTCATAATAGCTTATTTCCTTTACCTTCCATTGTCAAACCGCCTAGATAGCTTTCCTTTTACCAATTAGTTTTTTACCTTATCTTTCACACCTCTTTTAGTGTTTATTTGGCTAGTTTCAACCATAGTTTCTTTTACCTTTTGTTTTCAAACCTCCAACAAGAAAGAACCACAACTTAGGAACCAATATGAGTCATCATTCATCTAGTGTTAATGGCAAGGGTACTAGTCATAAAGACCCTTTATCTAGAATCTTAGATGAGTTGAGTTCCCTCAAGTTATGGAAAGAAAAACAAGAGAGAAAAGAAAAAGGAAAAAAAAGAGTGGAAGAAATAAGTCAAGATGAAAGAAAGAAAATAAGAGAGGAAGAAAGAAGAAAAATAATGAAAGAAATGAAAAGAGAAAAACATGCCTCCTATAGTAGTCATAACTCTTGCAAAAGCCTAAGTGAAGAACTTCGTGACTATTACGAAGGAAGGCATCGGTCACATCTTAGACCTCACTCCCATAGAAGAGAAAAGGAAAGAAAGCCTCAAGAGGCTAACATTAAACTCTCATACTTCCATGGGAAGGACAATGTAGAGGCTAACTTAGATTGGGAAATAAGGGTAGAGCAACAACTTAAAAAGAAGTCTACTTCAAAATCTTATGGCTCTCACTCTTATCCAATGAAAGACCAAGGTCAAGGCATCTTAGGGGATACACCTTCTAAGCCCAAAGATGATAAGGGGAAGACAATAGAAAAGCAAACCCCTAAGGCTAGTATGCAAGAGAAGACTAGCTCTATAAAGTGCTTTAAATGTCTTGGAAGAGGACACATTACTTCTCAATGCCCCACCACAAAAACCATGATTATGAGGAGCCAAGACATTTATAGTAGCCAAGATGAGGCTACTACGTCACCTTCCTCTAGTGAAAGTGAAGAAGCAAAAGGGGAAGAATCTAGTGAAGAATTCCACCCCCAAGAAGAAGGACAACCTTTAATGGTTAAGGAGGAGTGTAAGGAGGTAAGTGCCTCCTCCAAGAGGTTAGTTAAGAAGGAAAGTCATTTTGAAATAAAGAAAAATATTAAAGAAACTTCCCCTCTTAGACACCCTCTACATCTTCTCCTTTGTAAAAAGACACTTGTTAGCACTGCCACACCTCTTGGGCTTGAGGTTATTCCTCAAGTAAAGGAGTTGTTGGATGAGGGTTTGGTTCGTAAGAGCTTAAATCCTTGTGCTTTGTTGGTGCCCAAAATAGGTATTATTAGGCACCAAATCCCAACAATAAGTGATATGATGAATTTGTTGAGTGTTGCAACCCTCTTTTGTAAAATTAGCCATGCACCCAACGTCTTCATGATTCATGTACATAGGGACTCATTAGGTAGGTTTGTTCTTATTTTTGGTTTTAATACAAACTTAGGTTCTCATATGGGACACCTTAGGTTTGTTGTATTTTTTTGTAGGAATAATCAACATAAAAATACAGAAAAAGGTACGCTTTATTGCATTACATTCCTTAATTTTTTAAATGGTGATCAAGGGGTTCCCATGGACCCTAAGAGAATAAAGGTCATTCCTGATTGGCCCACTCCGCCAAGTATAAGGGAAATTTGGGGCTGCCATGACTTAACAAACTTTTACAAAAGGTTTGTCACATATTTTTCTATACTTGTAGCACCACTCATTGAGTTGGTGAGGAACCATGTTCCCTCATGGGAAGATGTCCATGAAAGGAGTTTTCAGACCTTACCCTACTCTAACATACCCAACACCACTAATACATATGTTTTTATTCTTTTTATAGGTGTCGAGGGAAGGAGCCCAGAGTATGAAGAACCTCGGGATTTGAGGTCAAATCCTTTCCAAGGTGGAGGGGATGATGCAATCCTACCCCCCAAGGGTATTGGATAGAAGACTCCGAGAGGCTTGGGCTAGAGCTACTAAAGAAGGCCCTAGGGTTCTCATGAACCTTAGTGTAGATTTTTGAGCCCATGGGTCAAGGTTGGATCCACTCTTCTTTGTAAATAATAGAATAGGTTTTTCCTTCTTTTGGGCCTTGTATTTTGGCCATTCTATTAGTATAGGGTTTTAGCCTTGTATTTCAGGGCATTTTGAGTAGTCTTTGTAGTAGGGACTTTTTTTTTATTTTCATGTATTTTGTCAAGGAGGTGAGCTTAGTTTTTAGATGGGTGTGTGTAGCTAAGCTCTAGCTTCTCAAGGAAGCTTCTCAAGGAGGTGAACTTAGTTTTTAGATGGGTGTGTGTAGCTAAGTTCTAGCTTCTCAAGGAAGTTTTCTCAAAGAAGCTTCTCAAGGAAGTTTTCTTAAGAAAGCTTCTCAAGGAAGCTACCTAGTCTATAAATAGAAGCATGTGTAACACTTGTTGTAACTTTGATGAATGAAAGTCTTATGAGATACACTTCAAAGTTCCACTTCTTTCCCTCTTTTATTCCTTCAATTTCGTGCTCCCCCCTTCTCTCTTTCTTTTCCTCCATTAAAGCATCCTCTTCAAGCTTCTTATCCAAGGCAATTCTTGGTGGTGAAGCTCCTTCTTCCTTGGCTTATTCCCTAGTGGATGGTGCCTCCCCTCTCCTCTTCTCCTTTGCCTTCCGCTGCATCTCCATGGTGAAAAATCACCATTGAAGGACCTCATTGGAGCTCAAAGATCCAGCCTCCATAGAATCTTCACAAGCAAGCTTCCATCACCTCTTTTCCTGTACATGACTGTGTTAGACGAGTCTATGGGATGCGTGTTGGGTCAACATGATGACTCTGGGAAAAAGGAACAAGCCATTTACTACCTAAGCAAGAAGTTTACCGCATGTGAGATGAATTACACAATGCTGGAAAGGACGTGCTGCGCCCTGGTATAGGCGTCACATCGTCTTAGGCAGTACATGCTCAGTCATACCACATGGCTTATCTCCAAAATGGATCCCGTGAAATACATCTTTGAGAAACCGGCCCTCACAGGACGAATCGCTAGGTGGCAGGTACTACTATCTGAATTCGATATTGTGTACGTCACCCAAAAGGCGGTAAAGGGAAGCGCCTTGGCAGATTATTTGGCCCAGCAACCCCTCCAGGATTATCGGCCGATGCACCCTGAGTTCCCGGATGAAGACATCTTGGCCCTGATCGAAGAGAAGTGGACACATGAGGACATAGACAAATGGATTGTCTGCTTCGATGGGGCATCTAATGCTTTGGGCCATGGAGTAGGGGCAGTCCTTGTGTCCCCGGATGATCAGTGTATTCCTTTCACGGCCAGGCTGGGTTTCGATTGTACCAACAATATGGCCGAATATGAAGCGTGCGCCCTTAGGATTCAAGCGGCCATTGATTTTGATGTAAAGCTACTCAAAGTGTATAGAGACTCAGCTTTGGTAATACGCCAGTTGAGAGGAGAATGGGAAACTAGGGATCCGAAGTTGATACTCTATCAAACTCACATCTTGAAGTTAGCCGAATTCTTTGACGACATTTCTTTCCACCACATACCTCGGGAAGAGAACCAAATGGCCGATGCATTGGCCACCCTGGCATCCATGTTTCAACTTGCCCCACACGGGGATCTTCCGTACATCGAATTCAGATCTCAGGGCAAGCCAACACATTGTTGTGCGATAGAGGAAGAGCAAGATGGGAAACCGTGGTACTTCGACATCAAACAATATGTTGAGAACAAAGAATATCCACCAGGGATTTTCGAAAATGACAAAAGAACATTAAGGAGATTGGCTACTGGTTTCTTTGTGAGTGGTACCATCCTGTACAAACGAAACCACGACATGACCCTCCTATGATGCATAGATGCCAAAGAGGCGAACTACATGATTGAGGAAATCCACGGGGGTTCATTTGGGACACATGCTAATGGGCATGCTATGGCCAGGAAGATCCTTAAAGCCGGTTATTACTGGCTCACTATGGAAAGAGATTGTTGCGCCCATGTAAGGAAATGTCATAAATGTCAAGCATACGCGGACAATGTCAATGTTCCGCCACATCCTCTGAATGTTATGTCCGCCCCTTGGCCTTTTTCCATGTGGGGGATAGATGTCATTGGGGCCATCGAACCCAAAGCTTCGAATGGTCACCGCTTCATTCTGGTGGCAATAGATTACTTCACCAAATGGGTCGAAGTGGCCTCTTATACCAATGTCACGAGAAGTGTGGTGGTCAGATTCATAAAGAGGGAACTGATTTGTCGATACGGACTCCCTAGGAAGATCATTACTGACAATGGCACCAATATGAACAACAAAATGACGCAGGAGATGTGCGGGGATTTCAAGATCCAACATCATAACTCTACCCCTTATCGGCCAAAGATGAATGGGGCTGTAGAGGCTGCAAATAAAAATATTAAGAAGATTATTCAGAAGATGGCGGTGTCATACAAAGATTGGCATGAGATGCTGCCTTTCGCCCTGCACGGATATAGAACCTCGGTATGAACTTCTACTGGGGCAACGCCATATTCCTTGGTTTATGGGATGGAAGCGGTACTCCCATTTGAGGTAGAGGTCCCTTCCCAGAAGATACTAGCAGAATCAGGCCTAGAAGAGTCAGAGTGGGCTCAAACACGCTACGACCAACTCAACCTTATTGAAGGTAAGCGTTTGACGGCCATGAGCCATGGGCGCCTGTATCAACAAAGGATAAAGAACGCGTTCGACAAGAAGGTACGCCCGCGCAAGTTCAACGAAGGGGACCTTGTGCTGAAAAAGATATCCCACGCTGTTAAGGATAATCGAGGAAAGTGGGCCCCGAATTACGAAGGGCCTTTCGTTGTGAAAAGAGCTTTTTCTGGGGGTGCTCTGGTACTCACCAACATGGATGGAGAGGAACTACCCTCGCCTGTGAACTCCGATGTCGTTAAACGATATTACGCTTGAAGTCTGGGGCAATTGAGGGAATCGCTGCATGTTCTTTTATTTCTGAGTTTTTTGTTCTTCTTGGTTTCATCCCGGGATTCCCATCCGCTGTAATTATCTCGTCACGTTTCTTTAAAAGAAGAGAACATGGGTTGAGGCTTCAGTCCTCACTTTGGTTTTAAACCTTGTGTTAGTTTGTAATAACCTGAGCCCTTTTCGCTCAGTTCATGGGGTGCCCCAAGCGCTTAATTAAAACTGAACCTAACCAGTTTTCACTAAGAAGATCATTGCATTGAAAACATTCATGCATGCACATACACATGCATATTTTGTGATAATAGGGGCAGAATCGTCTTAGGCCATGGTTAGAAGTCGAGACAAAGTTAAACGGCAGAAATCAACCAAGGTAAGACGACGACTCTGTCATGATTCGCCACGCATTGTTGCATCCTATTTTCAGGCACTTAGGGAAGGATGCAAATGGAGGATAGGGTCACGACCGACAGATCATCGTCCCTTCCCGGTGCTGGACAAGTGGAAAACGTCGCTGCAAAGCAGCCCAGTATCCTTTAAATTCGTAGTAATTATTACTATCGTTTGTTTAAAATAAATAATTGATGCCTGATCTAACTTAAGTAGGTTCGAGTAGGCAAACGCTAACCTGTAGGGGGCCATGGTTATGTTTCCCCTAAAAAAAACAAAAAAAAATTGGCAAGTTAGCTCACCTGGGCGAGCAACCCCTGCAACAAATTATAAAAAATGAGGGAGGGGAGCGTTTTCTTCACCCAAAAACTTCCCCCCCTCATTCAAAAAGAGAAAGCTCACGGTTTTTGCTTCCCCAAGCCATCTTTGGTTGCATTTTGCTTTCATTTCTGGTATTCCTACTCACTCCAACAAGTAAGTATTTAATCCTTGAGTTTTTAGCTTTCCATTGGTGCATTTTGTTCATCTTTTGGTGCTCTAAATTGTGAGAATGTGCTCAAATTTGTGGGGCAGTTTTGGGTGGTTTTCATGCTTGGCTTGTTTGAGTTGAGGGGTTGTAGGGAATGGCCTTAGGCCTATGTTGTATTTTGAAACAATGGGGCATGCCACATTGCCCCCATTCTCTTCCTATTCATGCCTAAATGTGTGCCCACCAAGCGCTCGGTGAAATGCCCCAATGACATATGAATATGGTTTTGTAAGATTGGGATAGTGGGACTATTTTATACACATAGGGACAGCATAGGGGATTCGAAATGGGTGCCCAAATGCAATTCCAAGCTTAGGAACCCAAGCTCTTAACTTCAAATGCAAGGAAGCATGATTTATGCCTAAAAATCTAAATTTTGGTTTTGAAAGTAGAAAGGCATAAAAATTAGGACATGCTTGAGAGGGTTTTTACTAGGATTTGGCTGCCCCATGAGGGATACTTTGCATCTAGGTAGCATGGAAAATACCTTTCAATGGTATGTATATATGTGTGTGAATGTAGGTAGCATGGAAAACACCTTTCAATGGTGTGTATATATGTGAATATATGGCATAAAACGCCTTGCAAAGTGTGAATGAGTAGCAAAAAATGCCTTTCAACATATGTGTATTTGAGGATAAGTAGCATTAGGAGCCTTTTTAGAAGATGTACCCATGTAAAAAAAAAATGGCCTGAGGACGCTTCCTAAATGAATATATGATGGCATGGAATTTCCTTTTCAAATGCAAGTACGTGCATGACGTAATTAGCTTTCCAATGTCCATATAAATAAATGTGAGTGAAACAACAAAAATTTGTACGTTAAATACTTCAAATATGTGTAGGTAGTTTGTGATAGCAAAATATTTAGGATGTGGATAGGTGTAATTTTGACACAAGGCCTTGAGCACGAGAATGCGTATTCTTTTAAAAAATGTATATATGTGTGGTGACTAGAATGTGTTGGATGTCCTTGTATGTTGACGTAAATAGTAGGATATTTTACACATACGCATGTTCATAAATGAGTTACATTAAATGTGTGCATGAGTTCGTTCTAAACCGGAAAGATTAGCATGTCATTTTTATGTTAAAATAAGCATTTTCTTGTAGACTAACTTTCCAATTGCCTGTCTTCACAGGTAATGGCTCTGAAGAAGCTTTCCTCGAAGAGATCTAGGAAGGAAGCCACGGCCGCAGGGACTAGTGCCGCTCCCGAGTTCGATAGCCATCGTTTCAGGAGCGCTGAGCACCAGCAGCGTTTCGAAGCCATTAAGGGATGGTCCTTCCACCGAGAGAGACGCGTCCAGCTTAGGGACGACGAGTACACAGATTTCCAGGAGGAGATAGCTCGCTGGCGTTGGACGTCGCTGGTCACTCCCATGGCCAAGTTTGATCCATATATAGTTCTTGAGTTTTACGCCAATGCTTGGCCTACAGAGGAGGGTGTACGGGACCTCCGGTCATGGGTAAGGGGCCAGTGGATACCTTTCGATGCAGACGCCCTCAGTCAGTTCCTGGGATACCCGCTAGTATTGGAGGAGGGCCAGGAGTGTGAATATGGTCAGAGGAGGAATCGGGCTGATGGATTTGATGAGGAGGTCATTGCTCAGCTGCTATGCATACCAGGTCAGGATTTTGCCCAGATCGCTGCCGGGAGACGAGTGCGAATCATGCGCACCAACATGACTACCTTGACCTAGACATGGATGACGTTGTTGCTCAGCAACATCCTGCCCAGCGATCATAATTGCGACCTCCCTCTGCCGAAGTGTCAACTGGTGTATGCCATCCTGACACGAATGAGCATTCATGTGGCTCAGTTGATCGCTGATGCCATTTATTTATTTGCAGGTATGCCACCTACCAGGCACCCTCTAGACCCAGATAAGTCTAACAGGGCCCTGGGTTTTTCGGCATTGATCACGGGTCTCTGCCAGTTGTTCGGGGTTCCTGTCACACCTAGTAAGGTGATTCGACCGCTGATCACCCGGGCTTTCATAGAGAAGTATTGCACGCCCAGACAGGCACAGGGTGGCGACCCACAGGCCCCAGACGCACCGCCGCCACCTCCTCAGGCTGACCCAGCTGGGTCATTTGACACGGAGCAGTATTTACGGCATTTGGTTTGCTAGCAGGCGGCCAACCACAGGGCGCACGTGCAGACCCATGACTGTCTCTACCAACTCAGCCTCAGCCTGCAGAGCCAGGGTTTTGCTTCTTTTCCATGCCCTACTCTGGATCAGTTCAGGGCAGAGGTCGCATGGCCCGGAGATTGGCCCGAGGCCCAGGCAGGGGAGGCGCTCGCAGGGGCTCCTGGCGATGCAGATGAGGCTCGCATGGACGAGGAGATGACATATTTACTTGATTTCTTGGGAGGGAGCGGTGCCGCATGACCGGAGATCCCTAGATCCATATTCTCTTTTTATGTTTCCTCTTTTATCTGTTACGTATCATTTTATTTTGTATAACTGAGGGACTAATGTTTGTTTCGTTTTGATTGACTCTTGTTTTGTGCATGCATGTCATTTGAACTATTACGTTAGGGCTTACTTCGTTGTTGTCAATAGTGTTTGTTGAAATTCCGGAACCGTGTAGAGTTTTTCATTTAGGAACATTGTCCTAAAAATAAAATGAACCAAAAATCATGATGAAAAGAAAGAAGCGTTGTGAGTAAATGTCATGTCTATGTATATAAAGAAAAGAAAAAGGTTTTTATTTATATATATGTAAAAGGAAAATGTGTATAAAAGGATTTTGTGTGTGTAAACAATGTGTGAAAAAAAAATTCTTGTGTGTGTGAGCGACGAGTATATATAAAGAAACTTCTGTATAAACTACGAGTGTGTGTGCAAAAAAAAGAAAAAAAGAAATCTTTGAACATGAATAGGGTTTGTATATAGACCGTGTGACATGAAGAAAAAGAGTTCTAATGTGTATACAGAAAAAGTTCGTCATGTATAGGAATGAAGGTGTACAAAGAAAAGTTTTCTCGTAAATGGCAATGGATGTATAGTTTTTGTGAACATAAAAATGAAACAAAAGAAAAAGAAAGGAAGACCTCGAAGGTTGACATGTTATGGTCGTAAGAAGCATAAATCATTCGCAGAGAACAAACGTATCTTTTGGAAAAAAGGGACTGACACTAAGAGTTTATTTTCCTGAATGGCCGAGATAAGAATGGATGGTTTCATTGAACCGATGAAAGAACATAATTTGGAAACGTTGGGTCTGTTTGTGCAAATCCTCAACCGTAGTATCACAATGCCATAAACTGGATGCTTGAGTGCCCCCCTAGCTGTGGCCATGACTAATTTTGCACGTTGTTTCCGAATCATCATTGTTACGCGTGCCTTGTGAAAATGATATGGAAGTTCAGCCCGAGACCGACATCTTGACACACAAATTTGTTTTGCCCTAGATATCAAGATCGGGCTCCCATGATAAAAGACCCCATTGAGACACAACCTTAGACTACTTTGAACCTTGGCCTATAAAAAGAATCCTCATCCTTTCCCCCGAAGCAAAGGACAACGGAATCTCCTCAAGGGAGAGCAAATAGAATGCTAAAACCCGATTTCCCAAAGAAAGGAATGGAGAAGGAGAAATGAAAAGAAAGAAAAGGAAGAATTGAAAAGAAAGAAAAGGAAAAAATGAAAAGAAAAGAAAGAAAATTCCCAACCAAAGAATGGAAGAAAGTAAAAAAGAAAAGATCGGAGGAAAACAGAGTAATTCCCGATCAATGAAGGAAAGAGAATAGAAGATCTTCAGACCAGATAAATTTTCGGCAAGGTAAATGACTGTCGGCAAAGGAAAACCCATTTTTTGGTGGTTCTTCCTTTGGGATTGCCATTCAAAGTCATTCTTGACTAGCGATATCCCGTCCCACTTAAACAAAGAGAAAAGACCGAAACACCCAGTTTCCTCTCCAAAAACACTACCCTCGAGAAAATCCTATTGATCCGTGATTGTGCATGTGATCTTTTGATTCGATAGGAAATCGTGTGCAAAATAAAGTCATGGTACAATTATGGTTTGGGATTAGGGTAAAACACTTGCCTGTGTGAGTTTTTATACACTATGAGTGATTTATTCCCAGTTTCAGTTTGATCCGATGTTTCCCCTGAATGTTCATTTAAAAGCTAAATGTTGACATCCTACCCTTCATTTTCGGTTACAAGGAAGATTACCTTTGGCATGGGTACATTGTTTCTCTAAGATATGGTGCTCTCGTGAATGATTTATTTTTCTTTGCAAAAAAGCATGTTTCCCCTTTGTAGATAGAAAAAGCCAGTGGACCATTCGGTCCTGCCAACATATTTTATTCGGAGCCCCATGAATTGATTGTCATTCATCCATCCTCCACCAACGAGTCTGGAGCCCCGCGAATTGATTGCCTAGCGTTGTTCGCATATCCTCCATTCTCCACTTTTATTCGGAGCCCCATGAATTGATTGTCATTCATGCATCCTCCACCAACAAGTCTGGAGCCCCGCGAATTGATTGCCTAGCGCCGTTCGCCTATCCTCCATTCTCCACTTTTATTTGGAGCCCCATGAATTGATTGTCATTCATGCATCCTCCACCAACGAGTATGGAGCCCCACGAATTGATTGCCTAGCACTGTTCGCCTATCCTCCATTCTCCACTTTTATTCGGAGCCCCATGAATTGATTGTCATTCATGCATCCTCCACCAACGAGTCTGGAGCCCCGCGAATTGATTGCCTAGCACTGTTCGCCTATCCTCCATTCTTCACTTTTATTCAGAGCTCGCCTATCCTCCATTCTTCACTTTTATTCAGAGCCCCATGAATTGATTGTCATTCATGCATCCTCCACCAACGAGTCTGGAGCCCCGCGAATTGATTGCCTAGCGCTGTTCGCCTATCCTCCATTCTCCACTTTTATTTGGAGCCCCATGAATTGATTGTCATTCATGCATCCTCCACCAACGAGTCTGGAGCCCTGCGAATTGATTGCCTAGCACTGTTCGCCTATCCTCCATTCTCCACTTTTATTTGGAGCCCCATGAATTGATTGTCATTCATGCATCCTCCACCAACGAGTCTGGAGCCCTGCGAATTGATTGCCTAGCACTGTTCGCCTATCCTCCATTCTCCACTTTTATTCGGAGCCCCATGAATTGATTGTCATTCATGCATCCTCCACCAACGAGTCTGGAGCCCCGCGAATTGATTGCCTAGCACTGTTCGCCTATCCTCCATTCTCCACTTTTATTCGGAGCCCCATGAATTGATTGTCATTCATGCATCCTCCACCAACAAGTCTGGAGCCCCGCAAATTGATTGCCTAGCGCTGTTCGCCTATTGTCGCAACCTACCCTTCGGCGGGAGGGCGACGCGAGACTCGCGGGATGCGTGTTCCACGAAAGGAATACGCGCGGAGTCGCCACCAACGTTTATTCGAGGAAAACGTCGGAAAAACCGGAAAAGACGCGATCTACGAACTTTTTAGTGAAAGGTTCGGGAGTTGTATTTACGCACGGGGAAGGTATTAGCACCCCACACGTCCGTCCCAAGGGACGGCAGCCTTTAATCGAATGTGCAAACATGACTTTGATTTTTATGTTCCCTTTTATGTTCTTATATCCTTTATACCCTTTTTATATTTTTTCTTTTTTTGTGGTCGACAAGGGTGTTTCCCTTTGCTCCTACGTATTCCTCAATTTGGGATGAGAAAATCAGACCTACGTAGTTCTTTCATATCAAGTGATTCTTTTTACTTAAGAGGTGATCATTTTAAGGCATTGGACCTTGAAAATGATCCATTTTACTTAGTGAGAAATTGAAATGACAAACTTCAAAAGTCTATTTTTGTGGACGAGCTTGACTAGGCGAGTTGATTTTAGCCTTAGTTTCACTTTAGTTATTAATCAATTCGATTAAGAATGAGAAATCCCAAAGAGAAAACGTCCGATTGATTTTCCGCTTTATTTTACTAAAAAGATGTTTTTTTTTTATTATTATATTATTTTTTACCTCTTTTTGATTTCCAACGTGGTTACGGCACGACCGAACGGTCGGAATTCATTTTAACCGAAGTTAACAGATAATACAATTCAAACGTTCGGTGGAAATTGATTTTATTTTTAAGTTAAGCGAGAAATGACTTAAGTAAAATGGCTTAAGCACGTCAACAGGGGGTATAAAAAGTAAACAAAACGAGAATAAAAATGCACGAAACACAATGTGGACCACCATGGGTGCATAGAATGAATCGAAAAGCTTGGTTCGAGGTACTTACCCGTTGAAGATCGAAGAACGATGAAGAACGAATGAAGAACGTCGAAGAACGGTTGAAACCTTTGCGAAATTCCTCACGGAAAACGTTACGGAAACGTTTCGGAAGCACCTCGGCTTAGATTTTCTTCACGGAAACAATTTTTCCAAGCAAATTCGAAAGAGAGAGAAGTGCCTAAGGGGCTGAACCCTTTTCTTCTTCACTTCCTCCCCTATTTATAGCAAAATATGGGAGGTGGTTGCCGCCCAGCTCGCCCAGGCGAGCTCAGCTCGCCCAGGCGAGCCAGGTTGCTTCCTCCAGAAGCAACAACCTTCTGGAGGAATATTCTAGAGGGCCCAAGTGGGCCTGGGTGCTATTTGCACCCCCATTTTTACTAAGTACACCCCCTCTGCTGTTTTTTTGGTGATTCTTTTTTCGTAAAGTTACGGAAACTTACGAATTTCGTAACAATACTTGTTTTCTTTCCGTAATGTTACGGAACCTTGCGGATTACATAATCATCCCCCTTTTGACTTACGGAATGTTACGGAACCTCACTTAATTATGCAACGATGCTTCCATTTGATTTCCGATGTGTCACGGAAACTTACGGATTGTGCATCAATATTTTTTTGGTTTTACTTGTTGTTCCCAAAATTTCACAAATTGCCTAATGATGGGTGCCAAGCACCTCACAAGGACCAAAGAATGGTCGCATGTCATCAAGCAAAGGTCCCCGGACGAAAATTAGGGTATGACACTAATTTCGCTCCTCTCGGTTGACGAGAGTCGCGGGTGACCATGACTTGTCGTTCCTAGAATTTCACAAATTGCCTAATGATGGGTGCCAAGCACCTCACAAGGACCAAAGAAAGGTCGCATGTCATCAAGCAAAGGTCTCCGGACGAAAATTAGTGTATGACACTAATTTCGCTCCTCTCGGTTGACGAGAGTCGCGGGTGACCATGAAATTTCCGCATGTAAATGACTTGTTGTTCCCGGAGGAACAAAAGGTGCAGAAGACTATGTCAGTCTCTGCATGCTATCAAGCGTTCTGTCTTACAGATAGCAAAAGAATGTTTATACGGATAACCACTCGGGTATTTCCGCGTATCATCGGGCCCGCCGCCTCTGGATGATACAAGGGTGCAGAATGACCAAACTTGGTCTCTGCTTGTCATCGGGCCCGCCGCCTCTGGATGACAAAAGGGTGCGGATAACCGTAAGGTATCTCCGCGTATCATCGGGCCCGCCGCCTCTGGATGATACAAGGGTGCAGAATGACCAAACTTGGTCTCTGCTTGTCATCGGGCCCGCCGCCTCTGGATGACAAAAGGGTGCGAATAACCGTAAGGTATCTCCGCGTATCATCGGGCCCGCCGCCTCTGGATGATACAAGGGTGCAGAATGACCAAACTTGGTCTCCGCGTATCATTTGGCTCAAGGTTTGTAGAATGGCTAGACATGATACATGTCGGGGTTTGGTTTGGCTCAAGGATAAAAGGGGTGCCCCATATTATTTCCATGACACAAATGCAAAAATGATGATTTGGAAACTTTATGCAAAACTGGTTATGCATGCACCTATGCGGACACTCAAGTGTCAAATTTTTATGGTCATGTGTGCTAGGGCTCAGGATTCATTTCCTCTATTTTAGTCAACCCAACGTTTCCAAAATATGTTCTTTTATCAATTTGTGCATTCATTCGGGTCCATTTCGGGCGCCCGGGGAAATTTCACAGCATTCACCCTTCAGGTGTAGACACGTTTTTTTTCTCTTCAAAAATCGGTTATGATCAATGAATTTTTCTTCAAAGAAAAGTTGGAAGTCATCTCTTTTCAAAAGCATGTTGGTTTTTAGCTAGACAACTTATTTTCTCTTTTTCTACCTTTTTTCCTTACTTGCTTTCTTCTTCTCCTTTTTGTTCTTTTTCCACTTCATTCATTTCATTTTCTTCCTTTCTATTTTTATTTTTATCATGATTTTTTTCGTTTATTTTACACATATATTTTTTGGACGATGTTCCTAAACGAAGAACTCTACACGGTTCCAGAATTCCAAACATCATCAATAGTAATGATATATAAACACTAACGCAATAATCTAAACAAAAATGTATGCGCTGTACAAATGATAATCGAAACAACAAAAACAAACATTAGTCTCTCAAGTCAAAACAATAACATAGAATAAAAATGACAAAAGAAATATGAAAGAAAACATGAATCTGGGGATCTCCCAGTCACGTATCTCCACTCCCTCCCAAGAAATCCAGCAAATCGGCCATCTCCTCATCCTCGTGGGCCTCTTCTCCATCGCCGGGAGCTCCTGGGGGTGCCTCTCCTGCTTGGGCCTCGGGCCAATCTCCGGGCCATGCAACCTCTGCCCTGAACTGGTCTGGAGTAGGGCATGAAAAAGAAGCGAAGCCCTGGCTCTGCATGCTAAGGCTCATCTGGTACAGACAATCATGGGTCCGTACATGTGCTCGGTGGTTGGCCGCCTGCTGGCGAACCAAATGCCGTAAATACTGCTCCATGTCAAATGCCCCAGCCTGGCCAGCCTGATGAGGTGGTGGTGGCGCGCCTGCGGCCTGTGGAGCATCACCCTGAGCCTGTCTCTGGGTACAGTACTTCTCAATAAAAGCCCGGGTGATGGGCGGCCGAATCACCTTGGTAGGTGCAACGGGGACTCCGAACGACTGGCAGAGTCCTGTGATCAGTGCGGGGAATCCCAGGGCCCTGTTGGACTTATCTGGGTCCAAAGGGTGCCTAGTGGGTGCCATACCTGCAAAAATATATATGGCATCAGCGATCAACTGAGCCACATGGATGCTCATCCGTGTCAGGATGGCGTACACCAGCTGACACTTCGGCATGGGAAGGTCGGAATTATGATCGGTGGGCAGGATGTTGCTGAGGAGCAACGTCATCCATATCTGGGTCAGGGTGGTCATGTTGGTGCGCATGATTCGCACTCGCCTCCCTGCAGCAGTCCGGGCAAAATCCTGCCCCGGTATACATAGCAGCTGGGCGATGGCCTCCTCATCGAACCCATCAGACCGGTTCCTCCTCTGGCCATACTCACATTCCTGGCCCTCTTCCAACACCAACGGATATCCTAGGAGTTGGCCGATAGCGTCGGCATCAAACGGGATCCACTGACCCCTTACCCAGGATCTCATGTCACGCACGCCCTCCTCTGTTGGCCAAGCATTGGCATAAAACTCAAGGACTATTTCTGGATCAAACTTGGCCATAGGAGTAACCAGTGATGCCCACCGCCGGCGCCCTATTTCCTCCTGGAAATCAGTATACTCGTCGTCCCTGAGCTGGACGCGTCGCTCCCGGAGAAACGACCATCCCTTGATGGCCTCGAAGCGCTGCTGGTGTACAGCACTCCTAAAGCGGTGACTATCATACTCCGGAGCGGAACTAGTTCCTTCGGCTGCCTTGTCCTTCCTGGACCTCTTTGAGGCAAGCTTCCTCGGGGCCATTTCCTGCGAAGGCAAACATTTGGAAAGTTAGTTTTACCAGTGGGACACTATTCTTAAAACAAAAATGGCATACAACCTCCTCCCATAAATACAAACATCAATGTAAATTTAGAGCAAGCTTATGCGCATATTTCCTTACGAACGTTCACTTGCACAAGACATCCTATTAACTAAGAAAAATGCACCCATATACAATCAAGGTAGCTTCATTACCTAGATTATTTACATGTACTTCCAAGGTGTATTTGTTACTTACATCACACACATCTCCTTGGCTGAATTTACATACATGCATACTCAAAGCATTTTGGGGTACCAAAAATTGCACATGCGCTCATCTTGGTATTTCTAATACCTATACATATACAAACTTCATGATGAATCTTGACTACCTACACAATAAGGTGCTACATTTCATGCTTTTTTTTCAAGTTTTTGCTACCTAAAGCCGCATGCAAATTCAAGCATATTTTCCTTCACTGACTAAAATTGTATTCAAATTAAAAGGTATATATCTTTTTGTAATATGTTTTCTTCACATAACATGCAACATATTTATATATATTTTTTGTGAGACATTTTGACTACCAAAAATTATATATACATACATCCAAGTATTTTGCTATCATACCCAAAGTGTAAATTGCCAAAGGTATCTTGCTACCTATTCTAAACCTACACATTCATGATGAGCAAAATTCCTAAACATCTAGGCGTAGGGAAAATATTGTAGTGTGGCCCATAACTAATTGCTGGCCAAAAAGGGTAACTTTACCCAATATGCACCTCCTTTTGTGTTCTTTTTGCATAAAATTTAGTTCCTAGGCCTAGGATATATGTGGGCAATTACTCTAGCCTTTTTCGGGAATGAATACATACTCCAAAAATAGAAAATATGTACAAACCAAGATGCCCCATGGGTTGTTTCCTTACAAAAGTCACGCGCTAATGCCGTTGAGGCATTTCACCGAACACTTGGTGGGCGCGCGTTTAGGTAACAATAGCAAGAGAACGGGGACAATGTGGCATGCCCCATTGTTTCAAAATGCATTATAGGCCTAGGGCCATCCCATACAAACCTCTAATTCAACTTAATCAAGCAAGAAAACAAACCAAAATTGCCCCATATATTTGAGCACATTCCCACAATTTAGAGCACCAAAAGGAGATCAAAATACACCAATGAAAAGCTAGAAAGCTTAGGGATGGAACACTTACTTGTTGGTGATGAACAAAAACGCAAAACGGAATCAAAAAATGCAAAAAAGGATGACCCTAGGGCTGCAAACTCGTCAATCCCGTGGGTATGGCTTTCGAAAGGGGGGAAAGGAAGTTTTTGAATGCAAAAACGTCCCCCCTTTCGTCATTCTTATAATTTGGTGCAGGGGTGGCTCGCCCAGGCGAGCTAACCTGCACTTTTTTTTTTTTTTTTTGAGGGGAACATTAACCATGTCCCCTCCCTTCTCATGGATTAGCATCTTGCCTAACTTGAACTTACTTAGGTTAGAATTAGGCGTTGATTACTTATTTTTTTTTACTTTTTAAAACAAACAAATAGTAAAAGAAAGCTGCAAAATACAAAGGATACGGGGCTGCCTTGCAGCGACATTCTCTGCTTGTTTCGCACAGAGAAGGGGCAACGATCGGTCGGTCGTGACCCCATCCCTACTTGCATCCGTCCTTAAGTACCTGCAAGTAATAAACAACCAGGTATGGCCAATCTTGACCGCGTCATTACCCTACCTTGATTGGTTTCTGCCGTTCATGTTTTGTCTCTACCCCAGAAGGTAGCCCAAGGTGATCCTGCCCCTGTTTTACCACAACAATATACATGCGTATGCGTATGCGTATGCATGAATGTTTTCAAACGCAGCAAATTTAGGGAAAGTTGGTTCAGGTTCAATTCTAATTAAGCGCTTGGGGGATCCCATGAACTGAGCGGAAGGGCTCAGGCGATCACAGATTAACGCAAGGTGTGAAACTAACGTGAGGACTAAAAGCCTCGAATCCACATTCATTCCTTTGAAAGATTGTAACGAGAGATACAACAGACAGGAAATCCCTGGGGGAAATCCAGAAAACGCATAAAGATAAAGAACATGCAGCGACATCCTTAATTGCCCCAGCTTCTAAGCATAATATTGTTTGACGACATCAGAGTTCACGGGTGAAGGTAGCTCTTCGCCATCCATGTTGGTAAGCACCAGGGCTCCTCCGGAAAAAGCCCTCTTCACAACAAAAGGCCCTTCGTAGTTCGGGGCCCATTTCCCTCGATGGTCCTTGACAGCATGGGACATTTTCTTTAGCACAAGGTCTCCCTCATGGAACTTGCGTAAGCGTACTTTCTTGTCGAATGCACTCTTCATTCTTTGCTGGTATAAGCGCCCATGACTCATGGCCGTTAAGCGCTTACCCTCAATGAGGTTGAGCTGATCATAGCGTGTTTGAGCCCACTCTGATTCCTTTAATCCGGATTCTGCCAAGATCCTTAATGACGGGACTTCTACCTCAAACGGTAACACAGCCTCCATCCCATATACCAATGAGAACGGCGTTGCCCCAGTTGACGTTCGCACTGAAGTCCGGTAACTGTGCAACGCGAAGGGGAGCATCTCGTGCCAATCCTTGTATGACACGGTCATCTTTTGGATAATCTTTTTGATATTCTTATTGGCTGCTTCCACGGCTCCATTCATCTTTGGCCGGTAGGGCGTGGAATTGTGATGCTGGATTTTAAACTCCTCGCACATTTCTGCCATCATCTTATTATTCAAGTTGGTGCCGTTGTCCGTGATAATCTTCCTTGGCAAACCATATCGGCAGATGATCTCTTTCTTAATGAACCTGACCACCACATTCCTCATGACATTGGTATATGATGCCGCCTCGACCCACTTGGTGAAATAATCTATCGCTACGAGGATGAAGCGATGACCATTCGAGGCCTTGGGCTCGATGGCCCCGATGACATCTATTCCCCACATGGAGAAAGGCCAAGGGGCGGATATGACATTCAGAGGATGTGGTGGGGCATTGACATTATCTGCGAATGCTTGACATTTGTGGCACTTCCTCACATGGACACAACAATCACTTTCCATGGTAAGCCAGTAATAACCTGCTCTTAGGATCTTCCTGGCCATAGCATGCCCGTTGGCGTGCGTTCCAAACGAGCCCTCATGGACTTCCTCGATCATGTGATTTGCCTCCTTGGCATCCACACACCGCAGGAGTGTCATGTCGTGATTTCTCTTATACAGTGTGCTTCCGCTCATGAAGAAACCGGCTGCCAACCTCCTCAATGTCCTTTTATCGTTGTCGGCAATCTCTGGCGGGTTTTCTTTGCTTACGACATATCGCTTGATGTCGAAATACCAAGGCTTTCCGTCCCGTTCCTCTTCCACTTGGCAACAATGCGCGGGTTTGCCACGACACCAAAATTCAATGTAGGGTAGATCCCCGTGCGGTGTTAGCTGGAACATAGACGCCAACGTAGCAAGTGCGTCCGTCATTTGATTTTCCTCGCGGGGAACATGATGGAAGGAGATCTCATCGAAGGTCTTAGCCAATTCCTTGATATAGGCTTTGTAGGGTATCAGCTTGGGATCTCTAGTTTCCCATTCCCCTCTCAGCTGATCGATTACCAACGCTGAGTCGCCGTACACCTTGAGTAGTTTGACATTGGAGTCAATTGCTGCCTGGACGGCTAGGGCACATGCTTCATATTCGGCCATGTTGTTGGTGCAGTCGAATCCTAGCCTGGCTGTGAAAGGTACACATTGATTGTCCGGCGAGACCAACACTGCCCCAACGCCATGTCCTAGAATGTTTGACGCTCCGTCAAACCATACAGTCCATTTGTCCCGATCTTCGTCCAACTTTTCCTCGAACAAGGCCATGATGTCCTCATCCGGGAACTCCGGATGCATGGGCTGGTAGTCGTTAAGAGGCTGTTGAGCCAAATAATCTGCCAAAGCGCTTCCTTTTATCGCCTTTTGGGTGACGTAGACTATATCAAACTCAGATAGCAAGACTTGCCACCGGGCGATTCGTCCTGTGAGAGCTGGCTTTTCAAAGATGTACTTAACCGGGTCCATTTTGGATATCAACCAGGTAGTATGGCTCAGCATGTATTGCCTTAGGCGATGGGATGCCCATACTAAAGCACAACACGTTCTTTCGAGCAAGGAGTAATTCATCTCACAGGTCGTGAACTTCTTACTTAGGTAGTAAACAGCGCGCTCTTTCTTTCCGGATTCGTCATGTTGCCCCAGCATACACCCCATTGACTCGTCCAAGATTGTCATGTACAAAATGAGAGGCCTTCCAGGTACTGGTGGCATAAGCACGGGAGGATTCATTAGGCACTTTTTGATCCTTCCAAAAGCCTCTTGGCAATCCTCATTCCACCGATCAGTTTGGTTTTTGCGCAAGAGTTTAACAACGGCTCACAAATGGCGGTGAGCTGCGATATGATCTGGCAATATAATT